>NC_069687.1:22229318-22532348 GCF_023699985.2 Odocoileus virginianus | reverse complement strand
AACCCTATATGCAAAACAGAAAAAGAAACACAGATGTACAGAACAGACTTTTAGACTCTGTGGGGGAAGGCGAGGGTGGGATGTTTTGAGAGAACAGCATTGAAACAAGTATACTATCAAGAGTGAAACAGATCACCAGCCCAGGTTGGATGCATGAGACAAGTGCTTGGGGCTGGTGCACTGGGAAGACCCAGAGGAATCGGCTGGAGAGGGAGGCGGGAGGGGGGATCGGGATGGGGAATACATGTAAATCCATGGCTGATTCATGTCAAGGTATGGCAAAAACCACTACAATATTGTAAAATAATTAGCCTCCAACTAATAAAAATAATTGGAAAAAATAAATAAATCTAGTTTGAACATCAACAAAAAATAAATATAAAATAAATTAATTTATTTTATAAGAAGAAATGAAAAGGGTTTGAAAAAATAGTATTGAAAACTCAAGATTTTTTTTTAACTTAATGGAAATACTTGTAGTTTAGTAAAGCACAATTTCAGTTATTATATTTTGGGTTTTTTTTTGTTTGTTTGTTTGTTTTCTGTCAGCTACAAGTAGAATTGGTATAACTTCTTTTATTTAACATCTTGCCTTGATTTTGTTAAAATTATACATGTAAAAAGAAATGGAAATGCATTAGTCTATCACAATGTTTTTAAGTACTTAATCTCTCCAACCTTAAAACCTATTTAGGAAAATATAGACAATAACAAAAGCCATCTGCACATAGGTTATACTAAGATCTTCTAATTTAGGACTTTTTTGACTCTATGATTTAAAGATTTTGGACAAATGTTGTTGGTTTAACTCAATTTAAAAGAACTCCATTCAGCAGTAAGTAATCAATGTCAACAATTCCTTAATTGTCTTGAGGTTTAAAGGATTTTAAAGAAAGTAATGGGCTTTTTAATATGCTATTTTCAGAAAAATATATTTAAAGAGAAAAATATTGTGCAGGTAATAAATGGAAAAAAAAAAAAGAGAGAGAGAGAGTAATGTCTAAATAGAACTTGAGCACTAAAAACAAAATGATAAATAAAGACAATTTCCTTTTCTAAATGGGAGAGTTTTTATCAAAGTATCAACTGAACTCAGAGATAAATTCCTACATGGTAACTGTTCATTGAAATTAAGAGAAGTCTCCACATATAATTGCAAATTAAATTTTCCAGCTCCCTTTTAATTAAAAAAGGAATACTTAAAAGCTGCTCCCCAAAAATGCCATGTGGTTTACATTAGATAAATCCAAAGACCTGAATTTATGTATGGAGCTTAAATTCAATATGAATGTTTATTTCTATTATGCAGGTTTATGAAAGTAATGGGAATTTAACTTTCAATTAATAAAAGTTCAACTATTTTTTAGCCACACCTTATTATTTTTCTTTCATAGCATTTGATTTTAACTTTCTTATACTTAATCATTATCAATTAAACTATATAAGCATCAAATAAGATTTCCTTGCTCTAAAGATGAAAGCTGATTGTAAGGTTTATGACAAGTGATCTCATTAAATAAAATATGTTATAAAATAATTTAGATAGATCTATGACACTAAATCCAGTGCTAAAGAGAACGTATGCTTGGTTGACTTATACTTGGTAAAATAGTATAAATACATTATAAGAAGGTAAAGCTCAGATAGTCTTACAATATTTTTCCCCAAATCACAACTATAGCAAAAGAAGGAAGACAAAATTAACTTTCAGATTCCTAAACCTAATCTTCAACCATTTTGCCTAGGAAACAGGGCTTAGAAGTAAATGATGTCAAAACACTCTTAGCTGCCTATACCTGATAAGGTAAGCTTGTGCCACTTTCCAAGACATGTTTACTTGAATTCACACCACAGTTAAATTAAGTAATTAGCTGCAAAATCAACATCATTTTTATTGCCTATGTAACTGAGAAAAGCCTTGTTAATACACAGTTAAATTTTAAGTTGGCATCAGTTCAGTTCAGTCGCTCAGTGTTGTCAGACTCTTTGCATAAGCAGGAGTAACTTTCATAAGAGATCAACTTTGTAAATATTTGTCTGTTAAGAACATACTATAACCTTATGTACAAAAACATTTCTTTAGCATGGAATGTTTAATTAACTTGCAGGCTTCATTTGTTCTCTTCTAGGGTGACATCATACACAAAAGAGCTGGTAGTTTCAGAGTTCTATATGCTTATGGCTCTCAAGTTTCAAATTTGAATTTTTCACTCTATTTTCAGATATACATACTCAATAGTATACTTAATATTTCAGTTACCTTCATTCTCAGCTTCAACAAATATTTATTAAGCTTATATACAGTATGATTTAGCTCTAAAAGTTGAGATAAATGGCAACCCACTCCAGTATTCCTGCCTGGAAAATCTCATGGACAGAGGAGCCAAGTGGGATACAGTCCATGGGGCCACAAGAGTCAGACAGGATTGAACAACTAAACCACAATCAAATCAATAAATTAAGTATTGGTTTTTACTAAACATATACACAAATCATAGGAGATATTTGGTGGCAATATATGCAATGAAGGTAAAGTACAACAGGATAAGAAGGAAAGAACTGTAGATGAGGTGTGGTCTTTCTGTAATGATGGACCAGGAAGTCTTTACCACAAGAACATAGTTAGCAAATACCTGAAATAAATCAAGGAATTAGTTCTGTAACTATCTGGAAAAGAGCATTCCAAACAGAAGGACTAGAAGATGAAAAACCTCAGAGGTAGTGTGTGTGATTATGGCTGAAGAATGCTGACTGAACAGAAAAGACACAGTAAATGGAGCAAGGATTATTCTAGTGCAAGATTGTGTAATAGCAGTTTACATTACCAAAAGTACCATTAATTTTACTCTGAGTGATAACGGTAAGCCATAGAGTTTTGATCAGAAAAGCAGCATAATCTGAAAGCCATTTTAAAGGGTGGTTTGCGCTACTGTGTTGGGAATAGAGTTTGATGTTTTTCATTTTCTTCTGATTATTCTCTTCCAAAGCACTATCTTTGCAAATATTACAGCAAATATGTTTTCTAGTTGCTCAATAATTGTCAAATGAAAGATGTACACATAACAAATAGTTGAGCAAAACAAATATTGTTGCAAACACAAAAATAAAATCACCGAATTGTAGAAAGTATGACACACTAGATCAAACAGAACCAGAACTTTGAATGAGAAATTATTGAGAGAGAGGCTCCTATTGAATACATTGTTTAAATGATAAAATGTTGATCATAAAGTTAAATATGTACATACTATACTACATATATTTATGCATATAATATGTATGTGCTATGTATGTATGTTTATACTATGTGTGTATATGTATCTAGCTCTGTGTGCACTAGTAAATATACACAGGTGTTCATTAACATACTGATGTGAATGGTCAGATGTTTAAAACAGTCAAGGATTCTTAAAAAGATAAGAGTATACATGAATTAGGTCTGTGGATACTATACAATCATTCTAATCATAGGCAACTACTATGACTAGATTTGTCTATCAATCGAGTTTACTAGAGAGATGACAAGAAAATTAGTAGCAGTCACTTGGAAATAAAATAGGATTAGAGAAAAGGGATAAAAGAACTCATTCACATTATATTCACTATAGCTCTCCATGTATTACTTACTTAGTGATGGAGAAAATAATTTTTAAAAATAAATATTAATGATACCAAATTGAAAGACATGACTTAATAGTGACATTAATTCAAATTTATTTCTTTGATACTATCAGCGAACACAACAGGCTGTATTCAGGGCATCTGATTTCAACGTGAGCTCACATCTTTTGTTCAGCAATACAGTGCCATTTTTTTCTTAATTAATGTAAACTTCTAATTCTGTGGGGGGAAATTATTTAAGTAGCACTTTTCCTTGATAGAATCTAGAAACTGGGTGAATAACAACTATTTTTCCTTTGCCCTGAGTATGTCTGCAGGAGATCCATCCAGCCAATCCTAAAGGAACTCAGTCCTGAATATTCATTGGAAGGACTGATGCTAAAGCTAGAACTCCAATACTTTGGCCACGTGATGTGAAGAAACAACTCATTGGACCCTGATGCTGGGAAAGATTGAAGGCGGGAGAAGGGGATGATAGAGGATGAGATGGTTGGATGGCATCACCAACTCGATGGACATGAGTTTGAGTAAACTCCGGGAATTGGTAAAGGACAGGGAAGACTGGTGTGCTGCCTTCCAAGGAATCACAAAGAGTTGGACATGACTGAGTGACTGAACTGAACCTGAGTATGTCAGTTGGGGGCTTATTATGCTAATTAATCATATATTAGAGTAATTCAAACAGCTGTAATAAATAGATCAAAAAGTTTAATCATTAACCACAATAAATATTTGTTTCCCCCATAGCAAATCTGAGTTGGTAAGTCCACAGGAGCTGTACCCTCTGCTGGTTGCTTTAACATATCACTCTAAAGGTCATTCTGGTCACTATTTTCCTAGTCCACAGGCCTACAACAGCCATATGTTATTCTCCATGCATTCCACTGGTGTGAATTTATTCACATGGACATGTCTCACTTAACTGTGAAATACTTTCTATTAAGTGAAGAGAAGCAGTAAGTATTTTAATAGACAGATAGCATTCTTTGCCATGCTAAAAAACTGAAGTGGGGAAATTTAGTTAATTGATGATTTCATTTAACCTGTTTGTTTATGCTTACATAGTAAATAGTATTTTTGCAAAGATAATCCTGTATAAGATTTTCAAGCATCACTTAACCATCCCAGAAAACTCATTCAAATTTAATTGTTGATCAATTGAACAATCCTCTTTTCAATTCAAATAATGCAGTTTCAGAGTATCAGTATTAAACCTAATATTTTAATATATTTTGGGGCCAACCTAAGATCTCTGCTAATGTAAGCACCTCTTAGTGAGAATAATATTTAATTTGGGGAATAATTTTCATATGCAACAAGTCAACTTTATTGGGGTATTTTTTGCTTGATCATTTTCCCTCAATCAGAAATAAAATTCTCTAACTTTTATGTTACTGGTACAAAAGCCAACTCAGAGATCACTATTAACAATTAAGTATAATGACACATTTCAAAAAATGGAAGCTAATGCTTTGTTCATGCAATCAAATGCATTACATTTAGTATTATTTTTTAACAACTTTTTAATTACTATACTGTGTTCACTTTAAAGATTTATCTGATCAGGGATATTTCATGTTGCTACTTGCCTCATCATCCTTCATTTTAATGTACTGATAAAGCAATCTAGAGAGCTAAAGAATTGTAATTGGCTTTTATAAACCCTAGCCTGAAAGATACACTTTATACAGCACATTTCACAGATACTCTCCTCATCTGTTTATTGTTCCTTTCATTTTTTCCAGCTCATAAGAAGCATGCTTACACATTTGTATTCTGTTCATATCTAAATTCCAGTAAAGGTCAGATTTTCCATAAAGAGGAGTATAAATAGTGCATAAAATGATGATCCAAGCTAGCACATCAAGAAAATAAAAGCATAAAGTAAAGGTCATTTTCACAATTTTTATCTTGAAATACTTTCAAAAACATATAGTGTGAAAATTTGTCAAACTTTTCAAGAAGAGTTTGTATGTTGAGGTTCTCTCTTTTTTTAACATTTTCTTCAGTATGACCTTTGTAGAAGTTAAAAAAAAAAGCTTGTACATTATTTGAGGTCAGAATGTTGGTTTGGTTATTATGATAATTACTCCTGATATTTAATCAACTATCAAAGTAAACTTATTTAGGTTGAAAATAATCATTCTTTTAGATCTGGCAACTTTAACAATAGATAAGGCATATCAGCATTCCCCAGATGAACACACACAAAAAAAATTACTTTATTTAAATACATTTTTAAATGAAGCATTTTTCACAAATGTTAACATTCTGACTTTAATTTAGTGAACTTATCAGGAAGGTTAATACTTATATGAGGAATATGCTGCATTTTAAAAATTAATTACATATTCATCTTATTCATTTGATCGAGTAGAGAGTTTGAATCTTGTCCAATATTTATTGATAACTGAGTAATGATTGTGAGAGTAAACTTTTGAAAACCTTTGGAAGAGCTACATAAGTGAACATTTGAGTCCATAAAATACAGAAGCAATGCAAGTTAGCTTTAGCTTCTCTATATTTAGAACAAAGTCAAGACTTTTGAAAAAGTCTGTACAATCAACACAGGTGAACTTTGTTCACAAAAGACAGACATAAATGCTGAGACATGATCTCTTTAACTCACCAGAAGTAATGGAGCACTACTGTGGAAAAATATTTAGCCTGGTCCTTGATCTTTTTTATCCCTGGGTCAGGAAGATCCCATGGAGAAGGGAATGGCAACCCACCCCAGAATTCTTGCCTGGAAAACACCATGGACAGAGTATTCTGGTGGGCTACAGTCTATGGGGTCACAAAGAGTTGGGCACAACTGAGAGACTAATACTTTAATCTTCTCAGCCTCTGATTTTTTTTCCTATCCTAATAGTCTCCATATCTTATCAAAGTTACTTATTTATAGGTATGTGCCTATGCAACAAAATTATTAACTCCTCTGGGTAGAGACCACATCCCACTCATTTTAAACTATGTATTTTAAATAAATATAATTAATAAGCAACAACTAACACACAACAAAGTAATATACAAAGCAAATAAATGTCTGGTTTCAAACTTCAAAACTTTAAGTCTACAGATATACCTTATTTTATTGATGGCTCAGCTGGTAAAGAATCCACCCACAATGCGGGAGACCTGGGTTCAATCCCTCGCTTGGGAAGATCCCCCCGAGAAGGGACAGGCTACTCATTCCTGTAGTTGACATCTAATCTTACGGCATTGTGATCAGAAAAGAGGCTTGAAATGATTTCAATTATTTTTTTTTAATTTACAAAGGCTAGATTTATGGCCCAGGATGTGATCTATCATGGAGAATGTTCTGTGTGTCCTTGAGAAAAAGGTGAAATTCATCGCTTTGAGGTGAAATGTCCTAGAGATATCAATTAGGTCTAACTGGTCCAATGTATCATGTAAAGTTTGTGTTTCCTTGCTAATTTTCTGTTTAGTTGATCTATCCATAGGTGTGAGTGGGGTATTAAAGTCTCCCACTATTATTGTGTTACTGTTAATTTCCCCTTTCATACTTGTTAGCATTTGCCTTACATATTGCAGTGCTCCTATGTTGGGTGCATATATATTTATAATTGTTATATCTTCTTCTTGGATTGTCTTTTTATCATTATGTAGGGTCCTTCTTTGTCTCTTTTCAAGACCTTTATTTCAAAACCTACTTTAACTGATATGAGTATTGCTATTCCTGCTTTCTTTTGTTCTCCGTTTGCATGAAATATCTTTTCCCAGCCCTTCACTTTCAGTCTGTATGTGTCCATTGTTTTGAGGTGGGTCTCTTGTAGACAGCATATATAGAGGTCTTGTTTTTGTATCCATTCAGCCAGTCTTTGTCTTTTGGTTGGGGGCATTCAACCCATTTCATTTAAGGTAATTATTGAGAAGTAGGATCCTGTTGCCATTACTTTGTTGTTTTGGGTTAGAGTTTATAAACCTTTACTGTGTTTCCTATCTAGAGAAGATCCTTTAGCATTTGTTGAAGAGCTGGTTTGGTGGTGTTGAATTCTCTCAGCTTTTGCTTGTCTGTAAAGCTTTTGATTTCTCCTTCATATTTGAATGAGATCCTCACTGGGTACAATAATCTGAGTTGTAGGTTTTTCTCTTTCATCACTTTAAGTATGTCCTGTCATTCCCTTCTGGCCTGAGGAGTTTCTACTGAAAGATTAGCTGTTATCCTTATGGGAATCCCCTTGTGTGTTATTTGCTGTTTTTCCCTTGCTGCTTTTAATATTTGTTCTTTGTGTTTGATCTTTGTTAATTTGTTTAATATGTGTCTTGGGATGTTTTGCCTTGAGTTTATCCTGCTTGGGACTCTCTGGGTTGCTTGAACTTGAGTAACTATTTCCTTCCCCATTTTAGGGAAGTTTTCAACTATTATCTCCTCAACTATTTTCTCATGGCCTTTCTTTTTGTCTTCTTCTGGGACTTCTATGATTCTAATGTTGGGGCATTTAACATTGTCTCAGAAATCTCTGAGGTTGTCCTCATTTCTTTTAATTCTTTTTTTCTTTTTTTCTCTCTGCTTCATTTATTTTCAACATTCTATCTTCCACTTCACTTACTCTATCTTCTGCCTCAGGTATTCCACTGTTGGTTCCCTCCAAACTGTTTTTGAGCTCAGTTATTGCATTATTTATTATTGATTGACACTTTTCTATTTCTTCTAGGTCCTTGCCAAACATTTCTTGCATCTTCTTAATCCTATCTCCAGGCTATTTATCTGTAACTCCATTTTGGTTCCAAGATTTTGGATCATTTTTACTATCATTATTCTGGATTCTTTTTCGGATAGACTCCCTATCTCCTCCTCTTTTGTTTGGTTTTGTGGGCATCTATCATGTTCCTTTACCTGCGGAATATTTCTCTGCCTTTTCATCTTGTTCAGATTGCTGTGTTTGGGGTGGCCTTTCTGTATGCTGGAAGTTTGTGGTTCCTCTTTATTGTGGAGGTTCCTCCCTGTGGATGGGGTTGGACGAGTGGCTTGTCAAGGTTTCCTGGTTAGGGAAGCTTGTGTCAGTGTTCTGGTGGGTGGAGCTGGATTTCTTCTCTCTGGAGTGCAATAAAGTGTCCAGTAGTGAGTTTTGAGGTGTCTATGGGTTTGGTGTGACTTTTGGCTGCCTGCATTTTAATGCTCAGGATTAAATTAATGGTAATTAATTAAATTAATTTGATTGATTAAATTAGTTAAATTGATTAAATTGATGTTCCTGGATTGTTGGAGAATTAGCTTGATATGTTTTGCTCTGAAACTTGTTGGCTCTTGGGTGGAACTTCGTTTCAGTGTTGGTAAGGAGGCTTTTGGATGAGCTCTTGTCGATTAATGTTTCTGGAGCCAGGAGTTTTCTGGTGTTCTCAAGTTTTGGATTTAAGCCTCTGCCTCTGGCTTTCAGTCTTATTCTTACAGTTGCCTCAATACTTCTCCATCCATACAGCATGGATGATAAAACATCTAGTTTAATGGTGAAAAGATTCTTCACAGTGAGGGACACCCAGAGAGGTTCACAGAGTTACATGGGGAAGAAAAAAGGGAGGAGGGAGACAGAGATGACCAGGAGGAGAAGAGGGGGAATCAAAAGGGGAGAGAGCAATCTAGCCAGTAATCAATTCCCTATGTGATCTCCACAGTCTGGAACACTCAGAGAGGTTCACAGAGTTACATAGAGTGAAGGAGAAAGGAGATAGAGGTGACCAGGAGGAGAAGAGGGGGCGTCAAAAGGAGAGAGACACATCTAACCATTAATCAGTTTCCTAAGTGTTCTCCACAGCCCAGAACACCGAAAGAGATTCACAGAGTTAGGTAGAGAAGAGAAGGGGAAGGGAGGAGGTAGAGGTGACCTGGGAGAGAAAAAGGATAGTCAAAATGGGAGAGTGCAATCAAGCCAGTAATCACACTCCTAAGTAAAAATGGGTACTGAAGATTGGATTTTTAAAGGTACAAAATTGATAACAGATACCAAAAATCAAAGATTCAAAATCTAGAGTAGAGGCTAGACTCTCAAAAATAAAACATTTTTTAAAAAGTCACAAAAATTATAAAATAAATATATGAAATTTGCTTTAAAAATAGGATCCTTTTTTTGCAAGGTAATAGTAGGTTATAAAACAAAAATTAAATGAGTAATAAAGAACTTAAAAATTAAAAAAAGGATAATAGTAAAATATATCTAGGAATTTCTCTGGAGCTGTTATGAGCAGTGTGGGGTCACTTCAGCTTCAGATAGTTCCTTGTTCCAGCTTATAATTCTCAAGGTCTATAGGCTCCTTCCAATGTAGTCAATGCTAACTACAGGGTTTTAATCTATTGTACCTGTCACTTCCAAAGCCGTTCCCTCTTCTTTGTTTATTTTGGCTTCCTCTGTTTGCAAGTGTTTTCAGTGTCTAATTTCCCCCCTGACACAAGGGGGAGAAGGTGGTCACTTATTTAGACTCACTTGTTTAGGCTCACATGTTCAGTTGTGCTGCGGGGAGGGAGGAACACTGTATTAACAAATACCACTGGCGTGTGTAAGGAGTGCTTTCAGTGTCTGGGCCACACTGGCTTTACCCCTGCTCATCCCGTGTGCGTTTTTCCAGTCTACACTGCTCAGGCTCCAGGTTACTCAGCAGGGGAACTGTCTAAAGCGGGCTCTGGTTGAGCGCACTTCCCAGGTCTAAGCCACTCAGGTTCAGGGTCTCAGGTACTCCACAAAGGGTCTCAGGTACTCCACAAAGGCAGAGACTCGGCTGGGTCTGCGTTTTGTGCCCTTCCAAGTCCAAGCAACTCAGGCGACCAGGTGCTTGGCACGTGCACTCTCCCAGGTGGACAGTGCGTCTTATCACCTCCTGGGTCCCAGGCCCTCGGTTTCCTGGGTTGCAGCGAGAGCACCCTCTCAGGTGTGCCCTGTGTTTTTTTCTGGGGAGCTGATCTCTGACTGCGACCCTCCTGGAGGATGTCACCCATCCAGGATCCCAGGAAGACTTGGTTAGCAACTGGGAGCCGGCTCACAGTTTGGTGGAGGATGCCGTCTCTGGGGCTGAGGTGGATGCTCTCGCCTTCCAGCTCTGGCTGTCGCCTGCCTGCCTCTCTGCCTCTAGCGGGAGATGGGCCAGTCCACAGCCAGCTAATTCTCCTCTGGTGTTTGTTCTATTCTTTGTTCTGTGAGCAGGTCTGGCTGTGCCTTAGGTTAGAGCTTTGCCAGGAAAGTTCCATCTCTCTCTCCTTTTTTCCTCTCTCTCTAGCTATCCCACAGTTTGGGTTGCTATCTCAGGTTAGCTCCCTCAGATTGTCCTCAGGGCATTCAGGTCCGGTCCTTACCCTCAGCATGCAACCCGCGCTCCCTGCTCAGCCCCCACTCGCTGCTGGGCCACTTCTCTGCTGGGAGTTGTGGTTAGGTGCGTAATCTGTGTAGTGTTGTTGTTGTTGGTTTTTCTTCTCGGTTTTGTTGCTCTCCGAGATTCCAAAGCCCCCCACAGATCCGCCAGTGAGAGGGCTTCCTGGTATTTGGGGACTTCTCCTCCTTCGCAACTCCCTCCCTGGGATGGGTCTCCCTCCCTAACTCCTTTGTCTTTCTTTTTATCTTTTATGTTTTGTCCTACCTCCTTTCAAAGAGAATGGGCTGCCTTTTTGGGTGCCTGGTATCCTCTGCCATCATTCAGAAGTTGTTTTGTGGAATTTTCTCAGCTTTCAAATGATCTTTTGATGAATTTGTGTGGGAGAAAGTGGTCTCCCCATCCTACTCCTCTGACATCTTCTAAAAAATATTTTTGAAAGAGTTTTGTATTTTCTTTTCTGTTTTTTAAGTGATTCTTTGTCTCCCAATTATTGATTTTATTTATGAAAGATCAAGTTTGAAAAGTACAAGTGAACAAGATTGACTTTCTTTGTTGGGAACGAGGTTAAGCAACTTTAACAGTTTCCTTTATAAACTATTGCATCGTTGAATTTTATACCATTCACTATTTGGTATTTAAAAAGTAGAATTAGAAATGCAATGTAAAGAAAGTGAAGTTGTAATAATGTCAGGTTCAGTTTATGAAATGAATGGAAGTAGTCTGCATGGTTTTCATGGGTTAATAACTAAATCAATTTTTAAAGGGACCTCTGAACAATAACACCAAATTAATCAGTCACTGATTCATTTGTACTGTCATCAAAACTGAAAAAGGGAATTAAAATATGTTCAAATTCTTTTCAGTCAAACACTCTATCATTAAAAAAAAGCATTTTATTTAACATAGATAAGAGAGTGTCTTTTATGAATGGAAACTGATAGTGTTTTAAAAAACTTCAAATCTATGGAAGTAACTAAAAGCCTGGTAATATAGTTACATTGCTTCTTAGTGAAATATATCAATCTTGACTTTATTTTCATGTTAAAAAAATTTTTCTTGAAGTTTCAGCAGTTTTTTTAAAGCCTAAAATTTACAAGAAACTGTATGAGTCCTATCATTTACTGTAAATCAGAACTGTCTTCTTTATCAATTCAGTTCAGTCACTTAGTTCAGTTCAGTTCAGCCACCCAGTCATGTCCGACTCGTTGTGACCCCAAGGACTGCAGCATACCAGACCTCCCTGTCTATCACCAAACTTCCAGAGTTTACTCAAGCTCATGTCCAATGAGTTGGCGGTGCGATCCAACCATCTTATCCTCTGTTGTCCCCTTCTCCTCCCACCTTCAATCTTTCCCAGCATCAAGGTCTTTTCTAATGAGTCAGTTCTTCACATCAGGTGGCCAAAGTATTGGAGTTTCAGCTTCAACATCAGTCATTCCAATGAATATTCAGGACTGATTTCCTTTAGGATTGACTGGTTTGATCTACTTGCAGCTAAGGGACTCTCAAGAGTCTTCTCCAACACCACAGTTCAAAAGCATCAATTCTTTGGTGCTCAGCTTTCTTTATAGCCCAACTCTCACATCCATACATGATTACCGGAAAAACCATAGCTCTGACTATATTGACCTTTGTCGGCAAAATAAAGTCTCTGCTTTTTAATATGCCATCTAGGTTTGTCTTAGTTGCTCTTACAAAGAGTAAGCATTTTTAAATTTCATGGCTGCAGTCACCACATGCAGTGATTCTGGAGCCTCCCAAAATGAAGCCTGTCACTGTTTCCACTGTTTCCCCATCTATCTGCCACGAAGTGATGGGACCAGATGCCATGATCTTAGTTTTCTGAACATTGAATTTTAAGCCAATTTTTTCACTCCCCTCTTTCACTTTTATCAAGAGGCTCTTTAATTCCTCTTCACTTTCTGCCATAAGGGTGGTGTCATCTGTACATCTGAGGTTACTGATATTTCTTCCTGCAGTCTTGATTCCAGCTTGTGCTTCAACTAGTCTGGCATTTCACATGATGTACTCTGCATATAAGTTAAATAAGCAGGGTTACAATATACAGCCTTGACGTACCCCTTTCCCGATTTGGAATCACTCTGTAGTTCCATGTACATTTCAAATTTTTGTTTCTTGACCTGCATACAGATTTCTCAGGAGGCAGGTCAGGTGGTCTGTTATTCCTATCTCTTTAGGAATTTTCCACAGCTTGCTGTTATTTACACAGCCAAAAGCTTTAGTGTAGTCAATAAAGCAGAAGTAGATGTTTTTCTGGATTTCTCTTACTTTTTCTATGATCCAGTGGATGTTGGCAATTTGACTTCTGGTTCCTCTGCCTTTTCTGAATCCAGCTTTGAAATCTGGAGTTCTCAGTTCACATACTTTTGATGTCTGGTTTTGAGGATTTTGAGCATTACTTCACTAGCATGTGAGATGAATGCAATTTTGCAGTAGTTTGAACATTCGTTGACATTGCCTTTCTTTGGGATTGGAATGAAAACTGACCTTTTCCAGTCCTGTGTTCACTGCTGGTTTTCCAAATTTGCTGGCATATTAAGTGTGGTACTTTAACAGCATCATCTTTTAGGATTTGAAATAGCTCAGCTGGAATTCCATTACCTCCACCAGCTTTATTCTTAGTGATGCTTTCTAAGGCCCACTGGACTTCAAACTCCAAGATGTCTAGTTCTAGATGACTTATAGCACTATTGTGCTTATCTGGGTCATTAAGATCTTTTTCATATAGTTCTGTGTATTCTTGCTACCTCTTCTTAATATCTTCTGCTTCTGTTAGGTCCACACTGTTTCTGTCCTTTCTTGAGCCCATCTTTGCATGAAATGTTCCCTTCATAGCTTTAATTTTCTTGAAGTAATCTCTAATCTTTCCCATTCTATTGTTTTCCTCTATTTCTTTGCATTGATTACTTAGGAAGGCTTTCTTATCTTTCCTTGCTTTTCTTTGGAACTCTGAATTCAGATGGATATATCTTTCTTTTTTTCTTTGCCTCTCACTTTTCTTCATTTCTCATCTGCTTATAAAGCTTCCTCTGAGAACTATTTTGCCTTTTTGCATTTCTTCTTTTGGGGGATGGTTTTGATCACTGTCTCCTTTACAATGTTATGAACCTCTCTCCACAGTTCTTGAGACACTCTCTCTATCAGATCTAATCCCTTGAATCTATATGTCACTCCCATCGTATAATTGTAAGGGATCTGATTTAGTCATACCTGAATGGTCTAGTGGTTTTCCCTACTTTCTTCAATTTACATCTGAATCTGGCAATAAGGAGTTCATGATCTGAGCCACAGTCAGCTCCTGGTCTTGTTTTTGATGACTGCATAGAGTTTCTCCATATTTGGCTGCAAAGAATATAATGAATACTTAGCTTAGTGAATTAAACCCTCACTAAATAATATATCTAGTTTAAATGTTTTTCAAAATAACAGAAAAAATGAAAAATCTGCCCTAAAGTTCTAGGCAAACTAATTCAAGATATAGTTATCATGTCATTATATAAATGCTTTTATATTATGATACAACTGAATGGAAGTTGAACACAAAAGAAAATTGATTGCTTACATTATTTTGATTTTCTAAACAGATGTTTCCTGTAGGGTAAATTGCATTTTAATGTAACACAGAAAAATGAGAAGTATATTTCAATATGTCTTATTTTCCAGAACATTCTGCCAGAATAATCCTCATCATTTCAAAATAAGTGGTTTTACCTTGATATTCACTCATTTTACAAACATTTGCATAGTTATTAGACATTATTATTAATTTACAGAACTGTCTGTGCATATGAATCAATCATTCATCCAATAGCTAACTGTGATTTGCATCATGTATTATGGATAGTCATAAAACATAAGACATACTAAGGTAATAAATAGAAATTAAAGGGACTGGAAAGTATCCTAATAAATAGTAAAATGCTGTCATTTTAAATGTCCCCTAAACATCATTGCATTCCAGTTATTGTCCTAAAATAAAGATACTAAGTTATTTCAATTAACTTTATTTATTCTAAAGCTTTTTTAAGACACAAATAAAACAAACAATCTTTCCAGTATGAATAAGGAAGTATTTTGGTTTAGAAATAACATGAAATTGATGCAAGTATCTAGAAGACACAGACATGGAAATACATACTTATATTTACAGGCAAGTAAAGAAAACTCTCTAAAGTACATAGCTCACTCAGATGGGAAATTTTAATTCTTCTTGATACTTTAGTAAAATATCCAAACTCTTGGCTGAAATCTATTATTATTTCTTCAAAAAAGGCCCATTGTCTTTGTGGAAACAAGCAAGTATAAGTTTGACAGGTTTGTGCGTTACTTTATGTATACACATTATGTATACATATTATATAATTTGCTTATTGCTTATTTTATTATAATGATCTCTTAAGACAGTCAATACAATATCCAATAGATTTCCAAGAGTGGGTATTGTGATTTTTTCCTATTTTTAAGGTAAATATTGGTAATGTTTTAAGATCAGATACTACAGTCACCCTTACTCATACATATCCCAGAACATGTAAGTGTTTGACATAAGACATCCCTAAGTGAAGCTATGCCTTTTCTAAATTTCATGCAAGTTCATCTAACAACAGAAATGACCCATTACCCGAAAGAGATATTCCAGCTCACTGGCATTTCCATTTGATTTCCAACTCATTACCTACTTTATTTGTCTTTATTTTTCCCTAATATATTTCGGTTTTTCCTATCATTTTAGTAATTTTTAAAATTGATAGATAAATTTCCTACCATTTGCCTCTCATTGTCTTAAATCCCATCTGGAAGATTTTGAGTTTGGCTGATTCCAAATTATCAAATCTTTACCCATGCTTATATTCAGACGATTTAGTATTGATGTAAAAAGTCATACAGCATTTTTAACATTTTCTATAATAAGTCAGAATAGGCATATTTAAGTTAGTTATATATTTAAACTGATTAAACTTATGCTATGTACATTTCACCACAACAAAATCATAAAAAATACAACATAAATCACAGATGCTTAAGTTTACTGCCCATAAGTCTATGGGCTAGCTGTACTCTCCTTTTGATCTGAGATGGGCTCCACTAAGTTTAAATTTGTGTGCCTATGTTTACCAGTCGATAAAGTAGGTGACTTTACTTATGTGGGATGAACTTTTTCACATATGTGTTTTCCTGGGACAATCAGGTTGGTTTAGCTGTATCTTTTTGTGTCTCATCTCCAGTAAACTAGTCTGGACTTTGACTCAAGATGGAGACAGGAGTCTAAAAAGAGACTGAAAGTGTGTAAAGCTGCTGAGCCTTGGGTTCAGTATTGTAATATCACTACCACCATATTCTAGTAGTCCAAGTAAGTCACAATAATAACCCAGATTCAGGAGGTAGGGAAATAGACTCCATAGCTCGAAGACAGAAGCTTCAAAATCATCTCAAAAGAATGAACAGAAGTAGTTTGCTAACAACCTCCCGAAATGATAAAGTATCTTTCAATATTTTGCTAATACATAAAGTGTGCTGTCCTGGGCTTTCTCAGTTGCTCAGTTGTGTCCAGCTCTTTGTGACCCCATGAACTGTAGCCCACAAGGATCCCCTGTCCAAAGTATTTTCCAGGCAAGAATACTGGAGTGAGCTGTCATCTCCTTCTTCAGGGTATCTTCCCCACTGAGGGATTGAACCTGTGTCTCTTGGGTTTCCTGCATTGGCAGGCTGATTCTTTACCACTGCATCACCTGAGAAGCCCTCTTACAGAGAAAGTTCGTGTGATATAGTGAGTTTTTTGAATATTTTGAAGAAATTATGCATCTATTTGTTGTATCATTTTACTTAAAGAAAGAATTATGTATGCCAACTTTCATATGCATTGTAACTATGTCATTCACATAGACATTTATATTATATTCATAAAATATTAAAAGTATATTCAAAGTAAACATGTTATAGATAACTTTATATTATAAATATGTTTCTTATAGAACATATAAATCATATAGAACATATAAAACATATATAGAACATATAAAACATATAAACATATAAATCATATAATAGAACATATAAATCATAATCATATTCTACATGAAGAATATCATTTTCACATTATCTATGTGCACATTTAACTTATAATGTGAGCCCTTTATAATTAACATGCAAAATTCTAATATCATTTGTATTTTTAATTCATTCTCTCTTTCAATTCATTTTACTGGATAATATCAGAGCAGAATTTGAGCAGTCTATTATGCTAAAAAATAAAGTGTTCAGAGGAAAATTAATATATTATTCTGTTCATTTTCACGAAGTTTCTTCACCCCAATACTTGAAAAAATAATAATGCTATTTTTTGTGCTTTGTCACACAAAAAAAACACTGTTCATCTTAGAGCCTTTACACTGACTATTCTCTCTGTCTGCAAAGATCTTTACACAGATATGATGCTAGTAACTTTTTTACTTCTTCAAGTCTTTGCTAAAGAATTGTATTACAACGGGGCTTCCCTGGTGGCTCAGAGGTTAAAGAATTGTATTACAACGAAATTTAATTGTACTATTTCATTTAAATGATCACCACTGCGGTGGAGTTTTACTCCATCAGGATTTCTCAATTCTGGGCACTGGTGTCATTTGAAGATAGATAATCTTTGTTGTGGAGAAGTAAATGGCAACCCATTCCAGTGTTCTGGCCTACAGAATCCCGTGTACAGAGGAGCCTGGTGGGCTGCTGTCCATAGGGTCAAACAGAGTCTGACACGACTGAAACGACTTAGCATTTATGCATGCATTGGAGAAGGAAATGGCAACCCACTCAGTATTCTTGCCTGGAGAATCCCAGGGACAGAGGAGCCTGGTGGGCTGCCATCTATAGGGTCACACAAAGTCGGACACAACTGAAGTGACTTAGCAGCAGCAGCAGCAGCAGCAGCAATTCTTTGTTGTGGGGCCAACTCCCTGCATTGTATTGAAAGTGAAAGTCGCTCAGTCTTGTCTGACTCTTTGCGACCCCATGGACTATACAGTCCATGAAATTCTCTAGGCCAGAATACTGGAGTGGGTAGCCTTTCCCTTCTCCAGGGGATCTTCCAAACTCAGGGATAGAACCCAAGTCTTCCTCATTGCAGGTGGGTTTTTAACCAGCTGAGCTATCAGGGAAGACCAGTTAATAGTGTGTTAAGTCATATCCCTGGACTCCAAATACTAGATGACAGTAATGTCCCCCACGCAAAAATTGTGGCAACTAAAAATGCTTTTCAGTTCAGTCTCTCAGTAGTGTCCGACTCTTTGCGACCCCATGAATCACAGCAAGCCAGGCCTCCCTGTCCATCACAAACTCCTGGAGTTCACTAAATTCATGTCCATCAAGATGGTGATGCTATCCAGCCATCTCATCCTCTGTCATCCCCTTCTCCTCCCGCCCCTGATCCCTCCCGGCATCAGGGTCTTTTCCAATGAGTCAACTCTTCTCATCAGGTGGCCAAAGTATTGGAGTTTTAGCTTCAGCATCAGTCCTTCCAATGAACACCCAGGGCTGATCTTTAGGATGGACTGGTTGGATCTCCTTGCAGTCCAAGGGACTCTTAAGAGTCTTCTCCAGCACCACAGTTCAAAAGCATCAATTTTTCAGTGCTCAGGTTTCTTCACAGTCCAATTCTCACATTCACATGACTACTAGAAAAACCATAGCCTTGACCAGGCGGACCTTTGTTGGCAAAATGATGTCTCTGCTATTTAATATGCTATCCAGATTGGTCATAACTTTCCTTCCCAGGAGTAAGCACCCTTTAATTTCATGGCTGTAGTCACCATCTGCAGTGATTTTGGAGCCCCCCAAAAATAAAGTCTGATACTGTTTCCACTGTTTCCCCATCTATTTCCCATGAAGTGATGGGATCAGATGCCATGATCTTAGTTTTCCAAATGTTGAGTTTTAAGTTTCACTCTCCTCTTTCACTTTCATCAAGAGGCTTTTGGTTCTTCACTTTCTTCCATAACGGTGGTGTCTTCTGCATATCTGAGGTTATTGATATTTCTCTTGGCAACCTTTATTCCAGCTTGTGCTTCTTTCAGCCCAGTGTTTCTCATGATGTACTTTGCATGTAAGGTAAATAAGCAGGGTGACAATATACAGCCTTGACATATGTATTCCTTGTCCTATTTGGAATCAGTCTGTTGGTCCACGTCCAGTTCTAACTATTGCTTCCTGACCTGCATATAGGTTTCTCAAGAGGTGGGTCAAGTGGTCTGGTATTCCCATCTCTTTCAGAATTTTCCAGTTTATTGTGGTCCACACAGTCAAAGGCTTTCGCATAGTCAATAAAGCAGAAATAGATGTGTTTCTGGAACTCTCTTGCTTTTTTGATGATCCAGTGGATATTGGCAACTTGATCTCTGTTTCCTCTGCCTTTTCTAAAACCAGCTTGAACATCTGGAAGTTCATGGTTCACATATTGCTGAAGCCTGGCTTGGAGAATTTTGAGCATTACTTTACTAGCGTGTGAGATGAGTGCAATTGTGTGGTAGTTTGAGCATTCTTTGGCATTGCCTTTCTTTGGGATTGGAATGAAAACTGACCTTTCCAGTCCTGTGACCACTGCTGAGTTTTCCAAATTTGCTGGCATATTGAGTGCAGCACTTTCACAGTATCATCTTTCAGGATTTGAAATAGCTCAACTGGAATTCCATCATCTCTACTAGCTCTGTTGGTAGTGACGCTTTCTAAGGCCCATCTGACTTCACATTCCAGGATATCTGGCTCTAAGTGAGTGATCACACCATCGTGATTATCTGGGTCATGAAGATCTCTTTTGTACATTTCTTCTGTGTATTTTTGCCTCCTCTTCTTAATATCTTCTGCTTCTGTTAGGTCCATACCATTTCTATCCTTTATCAAACCCGTCTTTGCATGAAATGTTCCCTTGGTATCTCTAATTTTCTTGAAGAAATCTCTAGTCTTTCCCGTTCTGTTGTTTTCCTCTATTTCTTTGCACTGATCGCTGCAGAAGGCTTTCTTATCTCTCCTGTCTATTCTTTGGAACTCTGCATTCAGATAGGAATATCTTTCCTTTTCTCCTTTGCTTTTCACTTTTCTTTTCACAGCTATTTGTAAGGCCTCCTCAGACAACCATTTTGCCTTTTTGCATTTCTTTTCCATGAGGATGGTCTTGATCCCTGTCTCCTGTATGATGTCATGAACCTCCACCAGATAGTTCATCAGGCATTCTGTCTATCAGATCTAGTCCCTTAAATCTATTTCTCACTTCCACTATATAGTCATAAGGAATTTGATTTTGGTCATACCTAAATGGTCTAGTGTTTTTCCCTACTTTCTTCAATGTAAGTCTGAATTTGGCAATAAGGAGTTCATGATCTGAGCCACAGTCAGCTCCCGGTCTTGTTTTTGCTGACTGTATAGAGCTTCTCCATCTTTAGCTGCAAAGAATATAATCAATCTGATTTCGGTGTTGACCATCTGGTGATGTTCATGTGTAGAGTCTTCTCTTGTGTTGTTGGAAGAGGGTGTTTGCTATGACCAGTGCATTCTCTTGGCAAAACTCTATTAGCCTTTGCCCTGCTTCATTCCACAGGTATTAACAAATATCTCCTGGGGGACTGGTAGAACCATCCCTATCCTTCTCAACACATGCAGATGGTGGAGAAGCACTGTAGTAAGTTATAATACATGTGTGAGTGTTTTCTGCAATTGAAAATAACTCTGGAATTGGGGATATTTGAGCAACAACATTATGACTAAGAATTCACAGAATTTATTTTTTGATAACCTGATCTAAAGAAATAGTATTCCACTTTGCATTTTCAAAAGAAACAAAATGAGATCTGATGCAGAAGCCAGAATAAAAATAATTTCCCCATTTCCCCCCCCCCTTACATTCTTACAATGAAGAGGCTAGTCTTATACCTAAACATATTTGGATATTTCTACTATTTGGATATTTTATTTGTATCAGTCATAGTGTTAAATGTGTAATTAATTTATCTGGAAGTATAAATAGATTATTATAAAGCTCCACATGAAGAGGAGCTAGTCTTATACCTAAACATATTTGGATATTTTTACTATTTGGATGTTTTATTTGTATCAGTCATAGTGTTAAATGCATAATTAATTGATTTGGAAGTATAAAAATATTATTATAAAGCTCCAAATGAAATAACATTTTCAGGTATTTTTATAATTAAATGTGAAAATGAAAATGATCTCAATTACTGCCTAAGCAAGCAAAATAGTTTAAAAGCAACCAATAATTTAATAGCTAATGGCTTTATATGCTACATGATGCATATCACATTGGAAGGGGAATCAATCCATATAATCTGAATCCACAGAAAATCTACATAAATTGCTCATTTAACAGATAATTTATTAAAATTTTCTATAGATTACAATTGATATTTGCCTGTCTTTTCTACCTAATGTAAGAAATTCATAGATTATGTAAATATGTGTGAGTCATACCCTTGATAATGAAGCAGATACTTTATTTTAATCTTTCTACTCACAGGAGCTAATAAAATTGTGACACAATTATGACTCAATAATTAGTTGTAGCATCAATTTGTTTTGATGTAGGTGATAAATTTTGCTTGCCTTAAAATTTTACTTTATGTTACTTAATTCTCTCTTAAAGTACACTTGGAACTCAAAATTATGCAAGAAAGTTCACCTGAATTTCCTAAAAATGTAATTTAATAACTTTCTCTTCCATCCATTCTTCTTTTACTCGTGGACTACATCCTGGACATTCAGTTGCTTTGTATTGGCTCTGCTATCGATCTCATCATGCTCTAAGTTATTTTTGTCTAGACTTCTGTTGCCATTAGACTGCCTTATAACTTTTCCAATACCATCAGTATTCATCTTTACTTTCTCAACTATTTTACTGAAAAGCCCAAACAGAGTCTAGCTGGTGTTTTCAACAAAAGCAATGCACAGAGTACATATATGTCTACAATAATATATAATAATATATATTATATTACAATAATATATAAATGTGTAAGCTTAGTGTCTACAATTCTCTCATGAGTCATAAGAAGGCAATATTTTTCTAATTTCCTTATAACTGTATACATACATACACATGCACACAAGTTTATAATATTCTTGTGGCTCATTAGAATAATCCCCTAACTATTCACTATCTCCTAGTTGGAGTTACACTCATCTCATATGATTTGTTTGACAGATGGATTATGAATCAAAGTGGTAAAGGATCACTTCTGGAACTAATGTAAAGGTATTATGTGTTTCAACTTGGCCTTCTCACTCTTGCTCCCCACCATAAGAACAAGTGTCTGATACAATGGCTTTCCTTGATTCTGTGTTATGGAAAATGTAGATAGGTTGAGCCAAATCAAGTCTACCTCAGGTGAGTCCAGCAGAGATTAGAAGACACAGATTTTTCAAGAAACCACTTGCAAAGAGAGGAAGAAGTACTGGAGCTTTGAGATTATTTTTATACTGTGTATTTTCATAGAAGCAAACTAACATAAATCTCAATAGGATAGTTTAGTCTTGCCTCACTATTCCAGAGTTTCCCTCCCTATTCAAGTAAATTATACCAAGCTTAAAATTCAGAATTGTGTATTTTTCATGCATATCAAATCCAGAGGTTAAGTAGGTCCAGAATTAGTATTTCAGCAACTAAATAATGCCATATAGGGCCAAGCTCCTTTTGTATTTCCTTCATTTCCTAGTAGCATATGGGATTTCCACACTCAAGTTTGTCCATTTATGTTCACGGTTTCACCAACCATATTCTTACTCAAACACATGAAAAGGGATAAGTGAATTTTTCTCATGCTTGTATTCTTTGCAATGGCAAGAAACCCCCCACTCCCAAACAAACCCACCCCCCTTCCAAAAAAATAATTTCTGGAGGAATCTCAACAGACTTTAATTCACACAGTATCAGTCAGATCTTCCCATAGTTTTCCTAAATCAATTACTGAGAAAAAAAAATTAATAAAGAACTGCAGTTTTCTTTAAAGTTTTAGGCTGTTAAGAGTTAGCTCTTCCTTGATTTTCCTGGCTTAGGGGAGAGTAAATAAAGTCAAGGTTGAAAGTTGTAGACTGGAAGGCAAGCTGCTAGTCACTTTTTTAAAAATTAAAAGCTAGGTTTATAGAAAGTAATAACATCTTTTTTTTTAGAGACACACAAAAACGTTATAGAACCATAAAGTTTCCTAACATTTTTCTAAATGTCAGCGATTTTGCTATTGTTTTTAACCTACCACACTTATGATTACAATGTTAGGAAAATTATGTAAAGTAAACATGTCTTATACAGTGCTACATTTATTAACATTTAATGAAAAGTTCTGAAATGTGCAACCTGGCACAGCTGGGAGGAAATGTGTTTTGCTAAGCATATTCTTCAGAAAAGTAAAACAAATCATTATGGAAAATATTCATCTACTTTTCTGCTTTCACTTGGGTATTGTATTGGTATATTCAAGCTGTCATAACTAATTTCCACTGACTGTGTTGCTTATAAAACATAAATTTCTTTTGTCATAGCTCTTGAGACTGGAAGTCCAAGATCAAAGGCCAACAACAGTGTCGGTTTCTCCTGAGTCTTGTCTCCTTGGCTTGCAGATGGCCACTTTCTCTTGGTGTTCTCATATGTCCTTTTTCCTGTATACACATCTTTCTGATCTCTCTCTTCTTGTAAGGGCACAGTCAGATTGGAATTGGATTCCACCCTTGTAACCTCATTTAACTTTACTCTCTTTAAGATGCTATCTCCAAATATAGTCACATTGTACGTTAAGACCTCAACGTATGAATTTTAGGAGAAAACAATTGAGTCAATAGCAGGTATATTTCTCTAGGTTGATAGAAGTTGCTACCCTCCTCTAAGTTTTTTCTTTTTTTGCCTTATTTTCATATTCCAAATTTTATTTTGCTAGCCTGGATTTTTTCCTACAATTCTAGAAATATAAAAACAATTTTAAAAAATATTTCCACCTATCAAATGTTACCTATGATCCCAAAGTGTAATCAACCCTTCATTAAAGGTGTTATGACACTGAGAAAAAGCTTTCAGATATCAGAGTTTTAGCCTCAAATAAACTCCATGACTACTAATCAGTCTGGATTTTTTTCCAACACTGCTATTTATAATTTAAAGCATTTAGGACAAAGTGCATGAAACAACTTCTTTCAAAATCAATTTGTTAAGAAAGAAATGCACAAAATATATTCAAAATGAAAATTATAAACCAGTGCTTTCCTTCTGATTGCATTCAGCCATAAAATATTAAGTGGAATATTAAGAATAACAATTAAAGAGCTTAGCTTTTAAGCTGTCTGGTGGTGTGTAAGGTTCAGTTCTTTATTGCCTATTAGAAAAATTACTCAAGATGACTTTAGTTATTCTAAGTGAATATAGAACTGCCTGCTCAGCCACAGTGGCAGAAAGTACCTAATGAGTACTAAAAGTTCTTACATTTTCATTTTGGATAAACTATTTTGCAATCTTTCAGAGCTGAGTTATTTAATTGGAGTAAAATTTAAAATGATATTATACTTAAATCATTACAACTAAATTGTTCCTAACCCTGGAAACATTTGAAAAGTTATTTTCAATGTCTCTTTTCTAGGACAGTCAATCACATAAAAATGCTCATTTATTTAAAGTTCCTAATGAATAGTAATAGGAAATAAATCCATAGAAGATATCTATATTATAAGAAAACCACTGCTGGTTTGAGACAAAGTCCATAAGAAACAGCAATGTATTATGAAACAAACTATATCTGTCTTTTTTTATTAAAAACAAATTATTATGTGCTTTTTAATAAAAGGTATGCTGTAAGTGGAAATGAAATGATTGAAGGCAGAGGCCTCTTAGTAACTGACTGCTCAGCTCTACAAGGTGAGAAGGATACAGCATAAGAAGTGAGAAGGGGAAAAAAAAAAAAAAAAAACCTTTCTTCTTAATGAAAACTGCTGGCTGCAACATGAACATGGGATTTTATTTCAGTTTATGTGAATTCTTTCTTTCATTTGGTAATCTTAACTCTTCAGAAAATAACATGTCATTCTGTGGTAGCACAGCTTCTCCTTTCTGTCTTGTAAGTAAAAGAGCTCTGGGATCAAGGTGATAAGAGTCTTTATCGAGTGCTTTAGAAGTCTAGGAAATAAGGGGTGGTATAATCGTGGCCCTCCAGGAGTGCTGTAGTAAAAAAAAAAAAAAAAATCCTCCAGTATATCAGCTCTGGTGGTTGTACTTCACTAGATTCTTGTTTCAATGAGGTCAGACAACAGTAATTTGTTATGTGGGTCATGGCAGAATCCTTCTTCTAAACACTACAAAGAATGACTCTTTTGTCAATATAAATACATCCTAATGCATTTAGTCTCCCTGTAGCCTGTATTACACACTTGAGAGCTACTGTGCCAAATTCTGCCACTCAGCATTATAACAGCTTTTCATCTTGCCTTTTTTCTCCTACTTTATAATAGAAAAGAAGGAAACACACGAGTAAAAGGTAAGGCTTGTTCTCAGTTTTTTAAATATACATTAAAAAAAATGAACATCACAAGAATGGACAAGTTTTAAAATATATTTTAAGGCAGGAATATAATATAGCAGAAAAGTTATATTAATAATTCAGTTCATTCATATTTTTATTTCTTCACAAATAAACTTCTCTAGATTACTCTTTCTTCTCCATCCAAATAACTATGTATCTGTTAAAAAAAAAAAACAGAAAAGGTAATTTGTGCCCAGAATTGTACACTAATATAATACAATGAACAATGATTTTCCAATTATCTGGATCAATATTGATAGATCTTTCAATTGTTATTAGTATTGTTATTCTAAATTTTCTATCTTAAAATTCTTACAATTCTTGGAGCTTTAGATTTAAGTATTACAAAACAATTAACATAAATATATATTAAAAATGAGAATCTATTAATATATTATGATGAGCCATTTTGTTACATATGCTCTTGTCTCCTTTTCCCTCATCCATTCATAAAACAAAGAGAAAGAGCTAGGGGATTTCTACAGTCTCTTCAAATACTAATACACTTTATATAGTATTTTTTTCTATACTATCTTCACTTAATAAATCCCTATAGCAACCCTTCCTCACAACAACAACAACAACAACAACAAAGTGACCATACACACACTAACAGATAAATTATAGTGGATAATGGACTGGGTTTCAAACTGTGGATGTTCTATTCTTATTGTTCTGAGAAAAAAAGACATGAGGTCAAAAAGATTAGATTTTGAAGATTTTGTATGTTGTAACTTTGAGAACAAGAAGGTTAACTCAGACAAACTGCAAAAAGAAATGCTTTTTGCAAAAATCTGCATAAAGAAAGAAAGAAAAAGACGACCTTATTCTCAACGGGTCATAATGCCTGGAGGCAAAAAATCTTAGACAAGATGTTAAACAAAGGTCATTTGCTGTTTTAAGATTCAAAGGTACTGTACTTTTCTTGTTCTCTGAAACCCACATTAAATTTTAAATGATCCACTTATAGCAGGTGTATTTTATATACTTGAACTTGAAAAATTAACTCCAGTTTCAAGTATTCACTAATAATAAGTTTTCCAAAACAAATAAACATCAAGTAGCTGTTGGGTTGGCCCAAAAGTTTATAACCCACACAAACTTTTGGCCAATCCCCTAAAGTACTTACCATATTAAAATTTCATAATAATAGTGCTTTTCTATTAAAATCATTTTCAAAGATCAGACATTTGGTAATGACAAGTGTTAAAATGTGCGCACATATGTATAATACTGGGCTATTTAAACTACATAACACAGCAGCAGCAGAGAAGTATTGGGATTGCCCAGTTTTAAACATGTGTGCTCACATTCTAACATGTGTCATTACCAAATGTCTGATCTTTGAAAATGATTTTAATAGAAAAATCAATTATTACTGAAACTTTTATTATGGTTAAGTACTTTAGTAAGTAATCTGAAAACACCTATGAATGCTCCTCTATTGTTTCTTGGTGGGTCCTCTCTTATCTCTTCAACCCTTCCCTCCCCTGATTAGTAACTGTGTGAATCTATCCTTTGGGACTCAGGGAGGATCATGGAGGCTGGAGTTTGTTCTCTGCAAAAAAGGAACCAGGCATTCAGGCTTCCATAACCAGGAGCCCCACAGGGTCTTGCCAGCTTCACCCTGATTATTAGATTAATATTATTTTATAGATAAATACAGTTATTGTGTTTTTAAAGGATTCAGAATATTTCAAATATTGTTAAGGCTATTCTTATTTTTTAAAGAAGGTAAGATCTCAATGTACTTTCTCTCAAAGATCAAAACCATTTTAATATTTAACCATTCTTGCATTAGACTTTCAGCTCCAAAATATTTGATGAGTATCATCTATAATTTAATTAGGCTACATAATATATTTCAATTATTATAAAGATAATTTTATTTTATGTATTTTTAAACTACAGATTTTTTCTGTTGTGAATTTCTTGGCTAAAACATCTAAGAAATGAGACAGCTATCTATTTTTGACTGGGGACTGTCTCCCTAAGTTTATTTTATTTTCCACTATCCTTGTACCCTTCAGGGAGATATTTTATTTCCATGATAGGGTTCCAGCATGTGTATTTAATTTATACTATAGGTTATAATCTAAGGTACACTAATTGTCTTCTGATTTTGTTTTTCTGTCTTCTGTTTGGAAAAAACTCAGAAACTGTCAGAACCAAGAGGAGGTTAAAAAAATATGGTGTTCAGATTCTTATTTCTTGAGAGAGAATTACATACCCCTATCTTTTTGGAGCACATCTTTATCTTGAGTCATTACAAGACCCTCCAAATTAACGTTGTGTTTTACTTTATTCAGCTCTAGAATTAGCTATCTCTAAGGATTCCTGGCTCTCTTTGTTTGAGAATGGTATGCAGAAAGTAAGAAACGGATTCTGGGTGTGCTTGCTGCTATTGGCGTGTCACTACTTTAAAGCCCTCTCAGTAGAGTGAATCAGGAAATACATGTAGGCATTCTAAGCTATGCATTCCTACATATCTATAATTGTATGTGTATCTTGCCATTTGTATTAATATTAAACTGATTTGATGTCTCTGGCTCTAATCTAACCTAATTATCAAGTGTGTTGGTCTAGTCTTTTTTCCTTCTCTATCATACTTCTTTCTCCCTCAGTAAGAATTCTATCTCCCACCATATACTGTCCACCTAACTTATTTCTTCAACTTCAATATACACATATAGTAGATTCTGAAGTGTTAAATCACACTGCTAATGATAAGCAAGTTTAACCTTTAAATATCATCCCCAAATAGCTGTTCCACTGTATCTATGCAATAGTTCATTTATTAATGCATCTGTAGAAAGACAAATTGGTTGCTTCCATTTTTTGTTATTGTTAATAAGTAAATTTTCTATAAGCATGCACATGAGCTGACTCATTGGAAAAGACCTTGATGCTGAGAAAGACTGAGGGCAAGAGAAAGGGGAGAGAGAGGATGAGATGGTTGAATGGCATCACCAACTCAATAGACATGAGTTTGAGCAAACTCCAGGAGATAGTGAAGGACAAGTAAGCCTGGAATCCTGCAGTCCATGGGATCACAAAGAGTCAGACAGAACTAAGCGAATGAACAACAGCACATGCACATACAGGTTGTTGTGTGAAAATAATTTTTACTCAACTATCCAGGAGCATGACTACAACAGTGTGTGGCATATCTATATTTAATTTTATAATAAGTGCCAAATGACTCCTCTAATAATACTTGCTGACATTCTATATTGTCGATCTTTTTGAATTTAGTTTCATTTTAATAGTATGCAAAGGTACCTCATAGTTTCCTCAACTTACACATGCCTAGTGACAAACTCAAAGAAAGGCAATGCCAAAGAATGCTCAAACTACTGCACAATTGCACTCATCTCACATATTAGTAAAGTAATGCTCAAAACTTTCCAAGTCAGGCTTCAGCAAGACATGAACCATGAGCTTCCAGATATTCAAACTGGTTTTAGAAACGGCAAAGGAATCAGAGATCAAATTGCCAACATTCACTGGATAATCAAAAAAGCAAGAGAGTTTCATAAAAACATCTACTTCTGCTTTATTGACTATGCTAAAACTTTTGACTGTGTGGATCACAATAAACTGTGGAAAATTCTTCAAGAGATGGGAATACCAGACCACCTGACCTGCCTCTTGAGAAACCTGTATGCAGATCAGGAAGCAACAGTTAGAACTGGACATGGGACAACAGACTGCTTCCAAATAGGAAAAGGAGTATGTCAAGGCTATATATTGTCACCCTGCTTATTTAACTTATATGCAGAGTACATCATGAGAAACGCTGGGCTGGAGGAAGCACAAGTTGGAATCAAGATTACTGGAAGAAATATCAATAACCTCAGATATGCCACCCTTATGGGAGAAAGTGAAGAACTAAAGAGCCTCTTGATGAAAATGAAAGAGGAGAGTGAAAAAGTTGGCTTAAAGCTCAAGATTCAGAAAACTAAGATCATGGCATCACTGCAGATGGTGATTGCAGCCATGAATTTAAAAGACATTTACTCCTTGGAAGTAAAGTTATGACCAACCTAGACAGCATATTAAAAAGCAGAGACATCACTTTGCCAACAAAGGTCCGTCTAGTCAAGGCTATTGTTTTTTCCAGTGGTCATGCATGGATGTGAGAGTTGGACTGTGAAGAAAGTTCAGCACCGAAAAATTGATGCTTTTGAACTGTGGTGTTGGAGAAGACTCTTGAGAGTCCCTTGGACTGCAAGGAGATCCAACCAGTCCATCCTAAAGGAGATCAGTCCTGGATTTTCATTAGAAGGACTAATGCTGAAGCTGAAACTCCAATAC
This sequence comes from Odocoileus virginianus, assembly GCF_023699985.2. Classification (NCBI taxonomy): domain Eukaryota; kingdom Metazoa; phylum Chordata; class Mammalia; order Artiodactyla; family Cervidae; genus Odocoileus; species Odocoileus virginianus. The sequence continues at coordinate 22,502,514 of NC_069687.1, read as the reverse complement.
TTTGGCCACCTCATGCGAAGAGTTGACTCATTTGAAAAGACCCTGATGCTGGGAAAGATTGAGGGCAGGAGGAGAAGGGGACGACAGAGGATGAGATGGTTGGATGGTATCACTGACTCAGTGGACATGGGTTTGGGTGCGCTCTGAGAGTCAGTGATGGACAGGAAGGGCTGGCATGCTGTGGTTCATGGGGTCGCAAAGAGTCGAAGAGTGACTGAACTGAACTGAATGACAAATAATGTTGAGAATCATTTTATATGCATATTTGCTATCATTCATCTATGTTAAAGTGCTTGCTCCTAACATTTATCAATTTATTGACAGATAAATTGGTGGTTTATTACTTACTCTTAACTTTTAAGTTCTTTATGTAGCAAGGAAAATAGTCCTTAATCAGATATGTGATTTGCAAATATTTTCTTTTCACCTTTGGCAAATATAATTTGTCTTTAGACAATCTCAGCAAAACACAATGTATCATTTTTTTTAATTAATTGCATTTTTAATGTTATATCTTAAAACATCTTCAAACTCAAAGACAAAACAACTTTTCCTAATTTTTCTCTCTATAAATTTTGTAATTTTATATTTTATAATTATGTTTATGATCTATTAAGGATTAACTTTTTCTGAAAGTTGCAAGGATCATAAAATTAATTATATAGAGCCTATATTGTAGCAATCAAAAGTGATTCACAGAATCCATTAGAGACCCTCTGGAAGAAGTCACTTTTAGTTGAGCCCTGAGATTATTTCAAAAGATAGTTTATTTTTAGTAAAGATATTCCTGGAGTGCAATTAGTATTAATTTAATGAAACAAAGCACCATGAATTAGAGCAGGAATAAAATATGGTGTCTACTGGGATTATATTTTTTTTAAATGACAGCTTAAAACAACAGTCAGGAAACAGTATTCACTAAAATGTTAAGACAAAAGTCAAAAAGAAAAGCCTAGAAGATTAATATAGGATATCCAAATAAGAAACATAATAATAAAATTTTAGAAATTATTATGACAGCAAATTAAACTCAGCTCTACAGAAAAGTTAAAATTCAAGTATTGCTAGATTACAGTGTGGAAGAACGTAAAAATATAAAAGTGATTAAGAGTGACAAAGGTGACTAAGAATTATAAAGGATACAGCAAGGGTCTAACAAATACTTAGGTACAGTTACATAAGTCAAGAAGCAAGTCAGAAACAAAATACAGAGACAATGTTTGAAAATTTTCCAGAATCAATGAAGGATACCAATTCATTTCTCTATGAAGCCCAGCAAATCCAAAGCAGAATAAATATGAGTAAATTCATTCCTAGATACATCATGATAAATTTCCAGAATACAGTAACTAGTGGGATAGGGAGTAGATGGGATTGGAGAGGGAAGGTTAATTAACTTTTGAAAGAGGAAGAGCTAAATTGACTGTTGACTTTCTACCTCAACCATGGTAGCTAGGAATCAGTGAAATTTTTATTTCCAATGATTTTAGAGAAAATAACTACCTATCTATAATTCTACTTTTTATGGATAATTTAAAAAATAGAATAAATATAGTCATATGGAGTGGTCAAGATGTCAGAGTTGGAAGACTATGAGCTCATTTCATCCCACCATTTATTACACCAACATTTATTACTATTTATGGAGCCACTATTGATGAGAAAAATCAGAAAACTGGAAGAAAATAATCTACAACTAAAGATATGAAGATAGCACAAAAATATGGGTAGGAGAATGTGTGCATGTATGTGCTAAGGAAGGTAGGAGATGATGAGACGCAAAGTAGCTGGGTCCCACACCTTGACAAGCAGGAGGATGATTGCAATTGCAGAGGCTCTCTCCAAGGAGCAAAGCAGACTCCCTCGCCTGAGGGTCCTGCACTGCATAGATGAGCCCAGAGAATATTTGGCTTCAAGGACAGCAGGGCTTACTTCTAGGGGAACCAGAGGACTGAGAGAAACAGAGAATCCACTCTTAATGGATGCACACAAAATCTCACATGCTCCAGGACCAGGGCAGAAGCTGTGATTTGAAAGGAGCCTGGGTCAGATTCACTTGCTGATCTTAAGAGTCCCCTGGAGAGGCAGCAGACAACTGTAGCTCATCCTGGGTACACAGACACTGGAACAGTCATTTTAGGGAGCTTATATTACCACGTGGACACTGATGCTGAAAAGGACCATTTTGAATCCTCCCTTTAGCTTATTAGTGCTGTTCCCGGTCCATCCCTGGACTTTAATCACCAGTATTGGAATCTCTTAGACCAGGAAACTAGTGGAGACACAGCTCCCACTCAGAAGCAAGTCAGTTACTTGAAGACCACTTGAACGCTTAGCTATTAGGACGCAGCCCTGTGCAGCAGAAGGCCTAGCCCTTGGCCCTTCACAATAGTGCATAGACAGGCCCAGGAACCCCAGGCCCTGCAGCTGGAGGTCCTGTTACCCAGCTCCATGCACTAGCACACTGGATAAAGCCCCAGGACCAGCCTCGCCCACCAGTAGGCCAACACCAGCTCTGGGACCCTTGGACTCTGAAGTCAGAGAGGGCAGGGTATGGCTCCACACACTAGTGGGCTAGAATCATCCTCACACACCATGGGGAAGACGACAGCCCCAGGATGACTGCAGCCCCACAGCCTGCCATATCAGGATGCAGACAATCCACCAATAGCCTGGCAGCACCTGGGACTCCCTGGACCCTATCCCTGCTTTCCAGCAGGCCAACCACAGCTTTGGGATACCCTGGGATCCTTAGGCAGGAGCCATGGGATTCATACCTACCCACCACAGACAATGCCATCAGCCACCCTAGGGAACAGCCCTACCTACCGGTGGGCAGAAACCAGCTCCAGGACCCCCAGAGCCCTGCTGTCAGAGACCCTAGGACTCAACAACATCCATCAGTGACTGAGCAGTGGCCACAAAGACCATTTGAGCCTTGGCCCTACCCAGAAGCCAGCTAACATCAGCTCCAAGACATCTTGGACCACTCAGTCATTCACCCTAAGATCCAGGCTCCACTCACCATGGGTGAGGAAGAGCTTTATAATAAATCAGACACAACTGTAAGCTGTGTCTGAAATTGCCCCTGACAGGTCAAAATACTTTTCTGGATAGATCTCCAGAGGCAAGGAAAACAAAAGGTAAAATAAACAATTTGGACTATGTCAAACTAAAAGGTCACTGTCTGACTGGGAGAAGATCTTTACAAAGGATATATTTTATAAGGTATTAATATTTAAAATATACAAAGAATTCAGACAACTCAACATTTAAACAAAGGAAAATCAACTGCTTTGAAAAATGAGCTGAGGATTTGAATAGATAGTTTCCCAAAGAAGACATACAGATGGCTAGCAGGCATATGAAATGAAGCCAAACACTGCTAATCATCAGAGAAATGCAAACCAAAACCTCAGAGAAATCAGAATCACACCTGTCAGAATGGCTATTATCAAAAAGATAACAAACAATAAGTTTTGGTGAGAATGTGAAGAAAAGGGAACCCTTGTGCACATGTAAATTGGTGCAGCCACTAAGGAAAACAGTACAGAGGCTCTTCAAAAGACTAAAAACAGAATTAAGCCTAGGAAAAGAAAAACAATAATTACAAAACATACATGCACTTCTACTTATTGCAGCATTATTTACAGTAGCTAAGTGAGGGCAACATAAGTGCTCATCAGCAGATGAATGCAAAAAGAAGTGGCAACATCTGTTGGATCACAGAAAAAGGAAAAGAATTCCGGAAAAACATCTATTTCTGCTTCATTGCCTACACTAAAGATTTTGACTGTGTGGATCACAACAAACTGTGGACAATTCTTAGAGAGTTGGGAATACCAGATCACCTATCCTGTCTCCTGAGAAATCTGAATGCAAGTCAAGAAGCAAGTTAGAACCAGATGTGGAATAATGGACTGGTTCAAAATTGGGAAAGGAGTTCATCAAGATTTTATATTGTCACCCAGTTTAATTAACACCTATGAGAATATTCCACTAAAGAAATATTATATACTATATGCATCAGCAATTAAAAATAATGAAATCTTGCCATTTGTAACAACATGGATGAAACTACAGAGTTATGCTGAGTGAAACAAATCTGATGAAGACAAATATTATATGGTTTCACTTATATGTAGAATCTAAAAATATAAGAACAAATGTAACAAAACAGAATCAGAATCATAGACATGGGGAACAAACTGGTAGTTGCCATAGAATGGCAGATGGGGTGAGGAATAATATACGTTAAGGAGATTAAGAGGTACAAATTCCAGCTTCAAAGTAAATTACTCATGGGTATATAATGTACAGCATGGGGAATAGTCAATAACAATGTTTGTATGCTGGCATATCATAGCTAGACTTCTGGTGTTGATCAGTTCAAAATGTGTAGAAATATTAAATTACTATGCCATGAAAAAGAACTAGCATAGTGTTGTAGGTCTATTATACTTCAAACAAACAAAGAAAAAGAGATTAAATTTCTGGTTACCAGAACTTCTGGGATTGGGGAGGGAGAGCTGAGTGAAGGTAGTTAAAAGGTACAAAATTTTAAATATAAGATTAAAAAGTATTAGGAATGTAATGTAAGACATGATACATATAATTAACACTGCTGTGTGTTATATATATATTTACAAGGTTGAATAATAAGATTTTTCACCACAAGAATTTTTTTTTCTACTTTTAAATTTTGTCTCTGTGTAAGATAATGGATGTTCGCTAAACTCAGTGTGATGATCACTTCATGATGTATGTAAGTCAAAGTCTTATGCTGCACACCTTAAACTTATACAGATTTTTGCATGGCAATTATAGCTCAATAAAAATGGAAGAAATCTTTTTTAAATGTATAAAATCTAAAACCCCAATAGAAGGTGAAACTAATCAAACACAAATGAGTCAAATAAAGAACGTGAGAATGAAAAAGCAAGAGTAAAATAATTCTAGTTAGCATAAGTTTCATTTTTCTAAAAATAATCATCACCATCACTTAAAATAAAATCTTTGGAAACTGTATTTGTAGAAAAGAGGTTAAAATTGACACTTGCTCAGGTTACCACCCTCATAATCTCGGAGTTTTATCTTATTGTATTGTCTTGTTTTTCTCCTTATTTTCATAGCCATTGTCCTTTCTTTGAAAGCCATACCCTGAGATAATTTAAGATCATTTTCACAGTTCAGTTCAGTCCTTCAGTCATGTCAAACTCTCTGCAACCCCATAGACTGCAGCACACCAAGAATTCCTGTTCATCAACAACTCCCAGAACTTCCTAAAACTCATGTCCATTGTGTTGGTGACAGCATTCAACCATCTCATCCTCTGTCTTCCCCTTCTCCTCCTGCCTTCAAACTTTCCCAGCATCAGGGTCTTTGCCAGAGTCAGTTCTTCCCATCAGATGTCCAAAGGGTTGGAGCTTCAGCTTCAGCATCAGTCTTTCCAATGAACATTCAGGACTAATTTCCTTCAAGATTGACCGTTTGATCTCCTGGCAGTCCAAGGGACTCTCAAGAGTCTTCTCCAACAGAGTCTTCAGTGCTCAGCTTTCTTTATGGTCCAACTCTCACATCCATACATGACTACTGGAAAAACCATAGCTCTGACTAGTTAGACCTTTGTCAACAAAGTAATGTCTCTGCTTTTTGATATGCTAAGTTGGTCATAGCTTTTCTTGCAAGGAGTAAGCGTCTTTTGACTTCATAGCTGAAGTCACCATCTTCAGTGATTTTTGAGCCCCCAAAAATAAAAGTCTGTCACTGTTTCCTTTTTTCCCCATCTATTTGCCATGAAGTGATGGGACCAGATGGCATAATCTTTGTTTTTTAATGTTGAGTTTTAAGCCAGAGTTTTCACTCTCTTCTTTCACTTTCATCAAGAGGTTCTTTAGTTCCTCTTCATTTTCTGCCATAAAGGTGGTGTAATTTGCATATCTGAGGTTATTGATATTTTTTCCAGTACTCTTGATTCCAGCTTGTGCTTCATCCAGTCTGGAATTTCACATGATGTACTTTGCATATAAGTTAAATAAGCAGGGTGACAATACACAGCCTCTTTCCAATTTGGAAACACTCCCATTGTTCCATGTCTCGTTCTAACTGTTGCTTCTTGACCCTCTTACAGATTTCTCAGGAGGCAGGTAAGGTGGCTGGTATTCCCATCTCTTGAAGAATTTTCCACAGTTTGTCATGATCCACACAGTCAAAGTTTGGAGTAGTTAATAAAGAAGTAGCTGTTTTTCTGGAACTCTCTTGCTTTTTCTAAGATGCAATGGCTGTTGGCAATTTGATCTCTGGTCCCTCTGCCTTTCCTAAATCTTGCTTTAACTTATGGAAGTTCTCAGTTCACATACTGTTGAAGCCTTGTTTGGAAAATTTTGAGCTTTACTTTGCTAGCCTGTGAGATGAGTGCAATTTTGTGGTAGTTTGAACATTCTTTGGCCTTGCCTTTCTTTGGGATTGGAATGAAAGCTGACCTTTCCAATTTTGCAGCCACTGTTGAGTTTTCCAAATTTGCTGACATATTGAGTCCAGCACTTTAACAGCATAATCTTTTAGGATTTGTAATAGCTTATTTTCACTTAGTTCCTTCACAGACAATTCCCTCACTCAATTTTCTGATTGTACTCTTAATTTTGATTTATGAACTTCACCTTCTCAGCAATCTTGGCTACATATTAACTGCACTGTGGCTGTCCTCTATGGTACTGTTTTCTACAGAAATCTTGATTCTTTACACAGGGAGACATATATTTTCTAAGTGTTAACTAGCTTCTGATTCCCTTCACCTGCTTGAAAAATAAGATTAGAACAGTGAATAAGTTACTTGAATGTTTAAATATACTTAATATGTTCATCATTTTACATATAAAAACATAAATGAGAATTACTGAGACAGCCGTATACAATTAACTTAAATGTTACATATGCATTTTTTAAAAATCTAATATTGGATTATGGCTTTGCATGTGTTCAGGTTTGGAAAGACTGACCGTAATTCCATCAGATGATGTCTCCTTTTGTGCATCCAATTCTACATACTATTTTACATATATGCTACAGGAAGTTCCTCTTTTCTTATTTTCTGGAGATTTATTCATCCATGCCTCCTCTTTACCACTTTAAAAAAGCAATCTGATGAAAGAGGTAGATACGCACACTTGCTGCTGTTGACACTTTGTTCTGTATCTCATTCTAATTTCCTGCCACCACCTCCCAAACTGATCTATATCTTGGCAATTCCCTGTGACAATCCGTTCACAGTACTATCTACTGTTGTAAAGATAAAGTCATTATTTTTACATCCTGAATTGCTGCAACAAATGACCTTTATACATTTACTAAAACAATGACTGATGATTATTGATATGTTTTCAATCAAGACTATAGCAAACAACCCAATTCACCTTATAAAAATAGTAAAATGAATTCAAACATTCGAAGACTTCCCCCTTCCCTCCTTCCCATTTCAGAGATACTTCAGCTTTACTATTAGACTGACTGCTCTGTCAATGTCATCAAATAAGGCAAAGGGCAAGCACAAACAGACTGCTGTTTAACATACCACCTGAATCAGGAACACAGCAGTCCAGAATATTTTGAAACACATTTCAGGACTTATTCCAGCTAAACACTCCACCCCCAAATAATCCTTTCCTCTCAATTCTGAATACCTGGGAGCAGTTGCCCTTTCAGATTTGTAGGGGACTTGGGTAGCACAAGATAAATTAGATTTTTAGTTTGGTTTGTTTGCTTCTTTTCCCCTCTTGTCAGTATTCCACTTAAGCTGTCTCCTATTGTGCACCTTGCTTCCCTTCTCACCAGAGGACTGACCTCAGGAGACAGAAAAGAGCAGGCTTTGTTGCAGCTAATTAGAGAGGGTAGCTACCTGGGAAAGTGGCTGGATACAGCAACACAGTAACTATTGAAGATCTTTGTATTTAACAAATGTTTACCAAAAACTTTATTATGCTCAGGGTCCTGGAATAATTTCATTGTTTTTCACTTTTAATTTTGGTTATAGTTTATGTTTGTTTTCATTTGTTCATTTTTTTCCTTCTTGAGAATATATCCAACAGCTTCAAAATTTCACATAATTCATATAACTAAAATAATCTTATTTATAAATCATAGAAAATTGTGTACTGGGCCAGTTTAAGACTGGTATTTTATATTTAATATGGGAACTAATTTCTTCATTTCCTTTCTTACAAGATTATATATATTTATATAAATTTACTATATATATGTAAATTTATTTCATATAGTTATATGTAAATTTAATATATATATAATTATATATATATATTTATTTTACAGCACACACACATACCCCCATATACATATATATATATATATAAAATCACTATGCTCATTCTCGATGTGCTGACCCTCAGTCTTAATTTACAAAGCAAGTTCATATACTCAATAAGGAAATGGGTTAGTATTTAGTAATTTGTGTAAATTTCAGTTTTTCCTTTTTATATACAAAAAAAATAATATTCTATTATGCTTTGAAGTGGTTTGTTTATTTGCTTTTACTTGGGTTAAATAATCTAAATGAAATATAAATACCTTGGAATTGAAAAAAGGAAAGTGACTTTTACTTGTTCAGTTCAGTTCAGTCACTCAGTCGAGTCCAACTCTTTGCAACCCCATGGACTACAGCACGCCAGGCTTCTCTGTCCATCAGCAACTCTCAGAGTTTACTCAAACTCATGTCCATTGAGTCAGCAATGCCACCCAATCATTTCATCCTCTGCTGCCCCCTTCTCCTCCCACCTTCAATCTTTCCCAGCATCAGGGTCTTCTTTTCTAAAGAGTCATTTCTTCGCATCAGGTGGCCAAAGTATTGGAGTTTCAGCTTCAGCGTAGTCCTTCTAATGAATATTCAGGACTGATTTCCTTTAGGATTGAGTGGTTGGACCTCCTTGCAGTCCAAGGGACTCTCATGAGTCTTCTCCAACACCACAGTACAAAAGCATCAATTCTTCGGCAAACAGCTTTCTTCACAGTCCAACTCTCACATCCATACACAACTACTGGAAAAACCATAGTCTTGATTAAACGGAACTTTGTTGGTAAAGTAATGTCTCTGCTTTTTAATATGCTGTCTAGGATAGTTATGACTTTTCTTCCAAGGAGTAAGCGTCTTTAATTTCATGGTTGCAATCACCATCTGCAGTGATTTTGGAGCCCAAGAAAATAAAGTCAGCCACTCTTTCCACTGATTTTCCATCTATTTGCCATGAAGTGATGAGACCGGATGATAAGATCTTAGCTTTCTTCGTGTTGAGCTTTAAGCCAACTTTTTCACTCTTCTTTCACCTTCATCAAGAGGTTCTTTAGTTCTTCTTCACTCTCTGCCATAAGAGTGGTGTCACCTGCATATCTGAGGTTATTGATATTTCTCCCGGCAATCTTGATTCCTGCTTGTGCTTCATCCAACCCAGCGTTTCTCATTATGTACTCTGCATATAAGTTAAATAAGCAGGGTATACAGCCTTGATGTACCCCTTTTCCTATTTGGAAAGAGTCTGTTGTTCCATGTCCAGTTCTAACTGTTGCTTATTGACCTGCATACAGATTTCTCAAGAGGCAGGTCAGGTGGTCTGGTATTCCCATCACTTTCAGAATTTTCCACAGTTTATGGTGATCCACACAGTCAAAAGCTTTACCATAGTCAATAAAGCAGAAATAGATGTGTTTCTGGAACTCTCTTGCTTTCTCGATGATCCAACAGATGTCGGCAATTTGATCTTTGGTTCTTCTGTCTTTTCTAAAACCAGCTTGAACATCAGGAAATTCACGGTTCACATATTGTTGAAGTCTTGTTTGGAGAATTTTGAGCATTACTTTACTAGTGTGTGAGATAAGTGTAATTGTGTGGTTTGTTTGAACCTTCTTTGGCATTGCCTTTCTTTGAGATTGGAATGAAAACTGACCTTTCCAGTCCTGTGGCCACTGCTGAGTTTTCTAAATTTGCTGGTATATTGAGTGCAGCACTTTCACAGCATCATCTTTTAGAACTTGAGATGGCTCTGCTGGAATTCCATCACATCCACTAACTTTGTTCGTAGTGATGCTTTCTAAGGCCCACTTAGAACAGTAATAAAATTCACTGTTCCTGACTTTATTCTCAATATGATCCTACCAGACTTTAGTTTCCATGTGATGAATATAAAGTATTCAATCGATATCTGTATGTCAATAGATTATGGAATTATACTGGTAATATTTGTTACTCTTTGATGGTGAAATACAAGACATCAGAGAATGGAAAATTATATAACAAATTCAAAAGTCAGTAAGTCCCCTACATACAAATCTTCAAGTTGTGAACTTTTAAAGATGGAAACATGCATTCCATGAACGTCAGGCATGAGTGAAATGGCAGCTGGCCTTCCATCTCATATTTCTCATGATCCTTCAGCTCTAATATCTCCTGCCTCTTCTCCCTCTTCCAATCAGTAACTCTTCTTACTTGTTCACTTTATGTCACCCCTTATATGCTGACTGTTTTGCTGCAGTGCTGTACTGTCGATGTACTGAATTGTAAGATTAAAAATGTTATTTTTGTGCTGGTTTGTTTTGCATGTATTATTTGTGTGAAAAGTATAATAAATCTATTACAGTACAGTACTATATAGCCGATTGTTGTTATTTGGATACCTAGGCTACTTTTGTTGGACTTAGGAACAGGTTGAACTTAACAAACGTGCTCTCAGAATGGAACCCGTTTATATGTAGTGGACTTACTGTAATAGAGATAGGTAAGTTTGTAAACACTTTTAGTCCAGATAATGCCAGCTAACTCTTTATAATATGTACATGTTTACAATAATCCACAAGCTAGATATAGAATGCAAAGTATTCTTTTATTGAATATGTGTACTTTGACTTAACTCATTGTTTTGTGCTTTATGTGATAATACACACCAGAGGTAGCAAACATGAGACCTTCTGAGTCTAAAGTTGCACTGCGCTGTGAGTAAAGTTAGCAATGGGCATTACCATCCTCAGGCTCACTAACCTGAGGATGGATTTTTAATTTCTGCCATTCCTCTAATATAATAGAGGGATCAAGTTGGTTTCATGTCTACAAACAAAATATTTAATATAATAAAAATGTAAGTAATATGGTTCTGACTGGGAAGGTCTCCAAAAGGTTTGACCTTTCTTGGCTTTATGTATAAACAAATAAGATGGGATTTTATTCTAAGGTAATCTTACATAAAAAAAAAATCTGTGTATATAATGCTGCTGCTGCTAATTTGCTTCAGTCATGTCTGACTCTTTGTTATCCTATGGACCATAGCCAGCCAGAGTCCTCTTTCCATGGGATTCTCCAGGCAAGTATACTGGAGTGGATTGTCACGCCCTCCTCCAAGAGATCTTCCCAACCCAGAGACCAAACCTGCTTTTCTTACTAGTGGTAAAGAGCCACTAGTGCTTCTTTACCACTAGTGCTACCTGGTAACCTGGTAAGTCCATACACAATACTGATAAACTTAATCTTTTTTTTTAATGGTTGAAAAACAGCTTAACTGAACTATTTCTCTTTTCTATAATCTTACTTTAAGGCCAGACCTAACTCAGTTTCAATGTTCAATATTATAGGGGCATACAGAATAACAAAGAAATAATGATAGAAAAACAAAATTGGAGGAATCATACTTGCAAAAGTAATATAGTGGATGGGATGATTCTTGACCAAGATATTATATATATGTCATTCTCAAAGTTTTACATATGGAAAGCAATAAAAAGAATTTTCAGGGGCTAAACTATGGCTATTTAAAAAAGAATTTTCAGAATATTATTCACAAAAATTGGTGGAATGCTTTGATCAAGATTTAGTCTGTAGTGGAATTTAGTTGTGCTAGTCCTTCCTGTTAAATATGACTATTTTATTAGATTTGATTATTGAGGTGAACACCAAAGAAGTAAAAACTAACAGACATACAGTAAGCATAATGCACCACGTAGAGTGTATGACAGAAATATTTATAAATAGAAGCTACTTTCTTCAGTCATTTGTGAATATATTATTCTATTTTTCCCATGACAATTTTTTCTTCACTTGGATCACTGCAAATTAACTTTTATTACACAAATATAATTAATGGAGTAATGATACATACAATAAAATAATATAAAATGGCTTTAAGTTTCACAGAGATTTAAGTATTATCATATTTAGTTTTCTATTAAAATCTGTATTAGCATGTCTTTTCATCTTTTAGTAGATATAAATGGAGCATTCAGGCATTTAGAAACTTTATGTTATGTCTTATAACGAATGCAGATATAAGCCTAGATAACTCCCTTGAAATCTGTGTACTCTCTGATATTCCCTCTTATCTCTCTGTTCTCCCATTTTGATTTCCCTATAGAGTCTACTTTGTTGTTATTCAGTCAACAAGTCATGTCTGACTCTGCAACCCCATGAACTTCAGCATGCCAGGCTTCCCTGTCCTTCACTATCTCTTGGTGTTTGTCCTTTATTTCAATGATGGCACACCCACAAACCTTTTCTAGTTCCCTCTTCTTTACCCATACTTCTATAGTCATGCCTGGGGGAATTCTCACTTATTTATATGTCTCTATATACTATTTTATATAGGGATAGTTCCAACCTACATTTTAACCTAGATCCTCTACTTGACAACTCTATATAACACTATTATAATACAGTTGACACAGAAAAATAACTTTATATAGAAAGATATATGTGCATACATATGTATGCTGTATATTTTGCACCTATCTATATGTGTGTATCTGTAGTTTGTGTGTCTATGAAGTACATTCAAATACATATTTGGCCTTTGGCCCATGGTCACTGCTTCCTGAAGTGACTTTTTGAAGAATGTCAAAACTGCTATTTATGATAATTAGTAGTCATGTCACAGAAACAGTATAAAAAAGCTCATGATCTTTTAAAGCTACCTGAGGGTGTTAAGTTTTTTTAATTAATCTTTTTTGCTTGATTGCACTTAACTTCCACACCTTCCATTTTTAGTCATCACGAGACAGTTCACAGTAACTCTATTTACCAACTATGTAAAATCATAATATAGGAAAATGAGTCATGAAAATAATCACACATTATACAAGATGGTAATAGCTGGCAAATATTATGCAAAATGCACATGAATTTTCAATCATCTGATTCTATATCAAGACACTTTTTTTTATTAAGTCATCTGTGAACAACAGTTTGCTGAATCAAGGCATAAAAATGTCTTGAGAAGTCACATAACCTACCAAAATTCCTAACAGTATTAGAATGAGGCTGTGAGATAATATCCCAAAGGATGTTTAGAGGAAGTCTCATTGGCTTAGTCATTTAAAATTAAGCGGGACAAATCACAGAGGAATATAGTTAAAGAAATGATGCTATGTATTTCTTGAAGATGGGCACACTGATCTAATGGCCTTTTCTTTATTTTGAAATTATAGGGTAACTTGAAACTTTTCACTCATTTTCACGTTCGGTTTTCATAGCTCTAGAGTTTACTCTATAAACTAAATCTGTAGACATTTTGAGGAAAGAAAACTGTTTTGAATCTTTTTTTTTTTAATTCTAAGGATTTGTCTCTACAATATAGTTTATTTCAGTGATTAATGATCATACCTACATTCCCAAAGTTCTCATGTTAGCACAACATCACACATTTGTGACATAAAACTGTGAAATAAGGAGTCTGTTCTCATACCAGTCATATTTAATTAGAATTTTTTTAAAAAATCTGTTTGCTATGTAGATAGTGATTCTATATAATTGTATGATTATACTAAATAAAAAGAAGCAGGAAACTTATAACACTAAGGTGAAATCATTTTAGTATACATAGCCTTTTCTTTCTTTTCTCATTTCTTTTTTTTTTTCCCATTTATTTTTATTAGTTGGAGGCTAATTACTTTACATCATTACAGTAGTTTTTGTCATACATTGAAATGAATTAGCCATGGATTAACATGTATTCCCCATCCCAGTCCCCCCTCCCACCTCCCTCTCCACCCGATCCCTCTGGGTCTTCCCAGTGCACCAGGCCTGAGCACTTGTCTCATGTACCCAACCTGGGCTGGTGATCTGTTTCACCCTAGATAATATACATGTTTCGATGCTGTTCTCTTGAAACATCCCACCCTCGCCTTCTCCCAGAGTCCACAAGTCTGTTCTATACGTCTGAGTCTCTTTTTCTGTTTTGCATATAGGGTTATTGTTACCATCTTTCTAAAGTCCATATATATGTGTTAGTATACTGTAATGGTCTTTATCTTTCTGGCTTACTTCGCTCTGTATAATGGGCTCCAGTTTCATCCATCTCATTAGAACTGATTCAAATGAATTCTTTTTAATGGCTGAGTAATATTCCATGGTGTATATGTACCACAGCTTCCTCATCCATTCGTCTGCTGATGGGCATCTGGGTTGCTTCCATGTCCTGGCTATTATAAACAGTGCTGTGATGAACATTGGGGTGCACGTGTCTCTTTCAGATCTGGTTTCCTTCTTTTTAATAAAGAATCAGCTGAGGGGGTTGCTTAATTACTTTACAGGAACCAAGGAAGGAAGAGGGTGCACTCTTAAGAAAAGCACAAATATGCTTAATCTGAATCACCACAGAATAACCTTGTCAACTGTTTTGATAGAATTTTTCCAGTCTTTTATTTCTAAATGAAATTCCATATAAATATCAAGCATATTATATAAATGGCTAATATTTTTAAAATATTACGTGTGTGTGTGTTTGCACGTGTGTGCTACGTCACTTTGGTCATGTCTGACTGTGCGACCCTATGGACTGTAGGCCCCAAGGCTCTTCTGTCCATGGGGATTCTCTAGACAAGAATAGGCAAGCCGGTTGCCATGCCCGACTCCAGGGGATCATCTCGACCCAGGAAACGAACCCGTGTTTCTTATGTCTCCTGCATTGGTAGGTGGGTCCTTTACTACTTGTGCCACCTGGGAAGCCAAAGATATAACATAAAGAGAGATAAACATTCATTTTTTCAGTTAATAAAAGGTACTTTTCAAGTTAAGAAAACAACCGTGCAACATATTATAGTGAAAGCTATGCAGCTTTTAACATCAGCTTGTGTTTGTGCTCAGTCGTGTCCGACTCTTTGTGACCCCATGGATTGTAGCCTACCAGGCTCCTCTGTCCATGATGTTTTCCAGGCAGAAATACTGGAATGGGTTGCAATTTCCTACTCGAGTGGGTCTTTCTGATCCAGGGATTGAACCAATGCCTCCTGCATCTCCTGCATTAGTAGGCAGATTCTTTTACCAGTGAGCCACCAGGGAAACCCTTAACATCATCTAGACCTGACCAAAAATATTTCCTTTGATTATAATTAGCCATGAAAGTGTACTCCCTGGCAGTATTCTGGGTTCTGAAAACAATATATGAGATTTATTCAGACCATACTTTCTGCTACATGCTTTTCTCTGCCTTTCACTTTCTCCTTCACATATAAAGTGGAATAAGAGAACTTTTATTCCCTTGAGGAAGCTACTACAATTTTGACTTTTTCTTAGATTTATTAGGTTGATATAGGTTATCATTCTTTCTCTTGTCTTATCCATTTTTTCTCACAGCACATAAAGTTAGATGTTATTAAAATTTAGACTCTTTTGAATTATCATGAAGTTAATTTTACAGTATCACAGTTTAAGAGGTTTGTTCCTCTTTATATAAGAGGAAATCAAACAACTTTTACTACTAGCCACTTTCCAAAGCTAATATAATAACATGATATTCTAATTCTTGTCTTAGAAAATTTTTAATGCTTTAGCACTTTTATTTGACTTTTAATAATCACATTTGATTTTCATTCCTTTCACTGAATTCTCTTAAGCTGCTGAACCAATTTTGAGAAAGGGACTTTGATAATTACACATGCAAAGTTTAATCTTTACATTTTAGGAATACTTTAATTATCACTGGGAATTTGGAGAATGAGCACTACATATCAATTTATTGAGCAACACGAGCACTGAATTATCAGTTTCAGACTGAAGATGGCATATGTATGGACTGAAAAGTCCTAAATAAGATAGGATTGACCATGAGAAATTTCAGGCCACAGAGTGTTTCATTAGCTTCATAGTAAATTATTTCTAAAAGATTCTCCAGATAGGTTGAGAAAATCTATTTATTTCATATGAAATTACAAAGCCTTCCCTGGTGGCTCAGATGGAAAATAATCTGCCTGCAAGGCAGGAGACCTGGCTTCAATCCCTGGGTTGAGAAGATCCCTTGGAGAAGTGAATGGCAACCCACTCCAATATTCTTGCCTGGAGAATCCCATGAACAGAGGAGTCTGGCAGGTTACAGTCCATAGGGTTGCAAAGAGTAAGACACAACTGAGCAACCAACACTTCACTTTTGGCTTCCCTGGTAACTCAGACAGTAAAGACTCAGCCTGCAATGCAAGAGGTAGGGCTCAACCCTTGAGTCCAGGAGATCACCTGGAGAAGGGAATGGTAACCCAATCAAGTATTCTTGCCTGGAGAATCCCATGGATTGAGAAGCCTGGCAGGCTACAGTTCATGAGGTAATAAAGAGTCAGACACACCTGAGTGACTAACATTTTCATTGTCTTCACTGCAAAAGATTTAGAGGTATCCCATCCTGATTATTTCCCCTAATCCTGATAAATAGATGCAGATTAAGACTCTTTGTTCCAAAAAATGACACTCAGAGGGATCCAAATCCAGGCTCATTATTGTGATAGATGTGGCAGACAATTCTTCTAACAACTAGAAAATCTGTAAATTTTGGTAGTAATATAAATATCTTACTGCTGCTTTTACTTGATTTCTGTAACCTCTCTGCCTGTTTTATATTCCCTTTGCTTTGCTCATCTTCTAATGCTGTGATCAAATTTTACTACACTGGAGCCTTAAATCTTTACCTCTGTAGTCATGGATTATTTTTTAAAAACAAAACAAACAAACAAAAAAAAACACAAAGTTTCTAGGAAGAACATTGGGTTTGGCTTAGTTTGGAGTCAAAGAATTACTTTATAGAAGGTTAACTGAATACATGATGAAGCAAAACAAGACAACGAAACAGAGCAGGTATCTGTGGATCATTCCTGGGACAGATTCCCTATCCTACGTCCCTTTCCTCCTATTCATAGAAAATCTTTATTCTTCTAAGCATCCCCCCCTAGTTTCAAAGAACAGATTAAATCAGAGAAGTGAGAAAATACAGAGATAAAAGAAAGTAGTCAAGGAAAACAAAATGATAATAGTTTAGTCCTTTGAGAACTTTGGTTCCTTCTCGAAGGCTATAGATAATATTCAGAGCTGTATTTTTTAGTATCTGTTTTGCAGGTACTAAAACCCACACCAAGTGGAAGAAATTAACTGCATGCTTACCACTAGCAGGTAGACCCCCAGATTAGTTAGAACCAGAAGTTTTCTGATTGAAATCCCTGACTCATCACTATTTGCCTCACAATAAAGCAATCAGACAATTGTTCATAAGCTGATCACACACCCTGTGATAGTCTCTCACACTGTCTTTAAAAACCTGCTCCTGAAAGCCATTGAGTGGTTCCAGTGTTTTGAGCAGGAGCTGTCAATTCTCCTTGCTTGAATGTGGACATGCTAAGTTGCTTCAGTTGTGTCCAACTCTTTGAGACCCCATGGACTGTAGCCTGCCAGGCTCCTTGACCCATGGGATGCTCCAGGCAAAAATACTGGAGTGGGTGGCCATGCCCTTCTCCAGGGGATCATCCCAACCCAGGGACTGAACCCAAGTCTCCTGGATCTCTTGCAAGGAAGGCAGATTCTTTACCACTGAGTCACAGGGAAGTCCCTCCTTGTTTGGGACCAGCAATAAGTGTAGTAGTTCTCTTCATCACAAACTGGTGTCAGTAGACTGGCTTTACTGATTATCAGATAGGCAGGCCCAACAATGGAAGTTTTCTCTAAGAGAATACAAACATTTCTGGTTGATGGCAAGTCATTTCTCTTAGTCCACTGGGAAAGTTCTTCAAGTAACTATTTAACAAATAAAATCTTGATTACCAATTAATCTTATGTGTCTACATTATTGCTATTGATCTTACACCAGGTTAAGAAAACATTGTGAATATTTAAATACTTGCAAACTGCATCTTAAAGGTTATAATATTTGATTTAATTAGAACTCAAGCATTTGGCATTTCATATTAGATACAATTCCTAAAGGTGACTATATAGGTATTTTGCATATATATTATTTTTAAATCTCCTTCTTATAGAATAGAATAAGAGAAAATGAAAACAGTTTTCCTATAATTTTTTATTATTATTTGTAAATCCAGGGAACAGTATAGAAATAGTATGGAAATAATCTATATGAAGAAACAATAAAGGTAATAATTAGAAGATTATAAATTATAACCTGGTTGACTGTCAATATATCCATTTTATGTCTATCATTACAAGCTGCAAAAAAGAGTAATATTTATCAAGTATTGCTGTTTTACTGACATTTGTAAAGTGAAATACAAAATAACTTCCACAAAACAGCATCATATTTAAAGGCATCTTCAGTTCAGTTCAGTTCAGTCGCTCAATTGTGTCTGACTCTTGGAGATCCCATGAATCGCAGCATCTTACTATCATTTAAATTAAAGAATTTCCAAATGCACAAGCTTTAGAGACAAGGTAAATTGGTAAGGGACACATTCATTATGATGATTAATATTTGAAATTTCCTTATAACATGGCTTTATCTTTTTATCTTTTATTTCTCTGTATCATCTGGCTCAAGTTCAAAGAAAAACATTTTTTAAACAATATAATTATGTTCATTTCACAAATTGATTAAAAAATAAATGCAAATTATTTTCAGATTTTTGTTTAACAAAATGGATCATATTATTCACTACCTTTTGTAATTGTTATTCAATATGTTATTCTTTACATATATTTATATAGCAACACAGTTGTTATTAATTGTTTTTAATTGTTATTAATTGCTATTAATAAGAGTAAAGTATTCTTTCTTTTAGATGCAGAAATGCCAGATTTAATCCATTTTCTTTTGATAAATATTTGTTTTTGCTTAAAGTAATTAAAAAACTAGAAACATTTTGTCATCTATTTCAGCCACTGTTTGCAAATAAATACAATATTTTAGATGTTGCCAAATCACTTTCCATGAAGTTTTTACTGATTTGAATAAATTAGTACAGACTACAGACTATATAAGAGTACTTTTTCTTCATACAATAATCAATACTCGATATTATCTTGCTTTCTTTTTAAAAAATATTTTTAATTTAATTGGAGGATAATTATTTTAGAATATTGTGGCTGGTTTGTGCCATTCATCAATATGAATCTTTTTCTAAAATATTATTTTAAAAACATATTCAAATATATACATGAAAAATTGCATTTTGTGATTTACAAGGGAGGTTGAACATTACTATAGGTCATTTACTAATTATTGATATCCACTTTTCTTTGATCTGTTTTTTCACATATTTTGTGCCTCAGGATAATTTTTTAATGCAAATTTGTTTGTATATTGAGGAACTTTGCTTTTTGGTTAACATCAATGTTTTCCAGCTTATCTTTTTTGTCTTCATTTGTGCTGTTTTTCTGACATACTAAACTTTATCTATTCATTTTAATTATTCCTGATTAAAATGCTCTATTTTCTTATGTCTTTCATTAAATGATTTGAATTTGGTATAAATGCAAATTGATACATTAATAAACAGCTGTGTGTGTGTGTGTGTGTGTGTGTGTGTGTGTGTGTGTGCATTTATATAGCCCAGCCTACAGTCTTCAATGCCTCTTGATTTCTCAGACAGATCCCAAACATATTTAGGTATTTGAAAACTTCATTTTAAAGTTATTTCCAAGACCAGTTCTAATCAAAATCAACTTTTCTTTCCATTTTGTTTAATTTAATTATGTTTTTTACACATATCTATACACATAAATGGTCTTCACAGGTGGCTCAGATATTAAAGAGTCACTCCACAATGCAAGAGACCTGGGTTCAACCCCTGGGTCAGGAAGATTTCCCTGGAGAAGGGAGTGGCTACCCGCTCCAGCATTCTTGCCTAGAGAATCCCAAAGACAGAGAAGCTTGGGGGTCTACAGTCCATGGGGTCACAAAAAGTCAAACATGACTGAGCAACTAGCACATTGATTGAGTGAAAGTCGCTCAGTCCTGTCCGACTCTCGCGACCCCATGGACTGTCCATTGTATTCTCCAGGCCAGGTAGCCTTTCCCTTCTCCAGGGGATCTTCCCGATCCAGGAATTGAACTGGGGTCTCCCACATTGCAGGCAGATTCTTTACCATCTGAGCTATCAGGGAAGTTCAACTAGCACATTAACAACACATAAATAAGACAAGACCGAGGTTCATTATCTTATCGAAGGAAAGTAAAGGGAACTAAAACCTTAGCCTGCAATATCTTTTCCATATCATCTATGTGTGCTAAAGGTAAATTTCTATTTTCAGTTCAGTTCAGTTGAGTTCAATCACTCAGTTGTGTCCGACTCCTTGCAACCCCATGGACTGCAGCAAGCCAGGCCTCCCTGTCCATCACCAGCTCCCAGTTTACTCAAACTCATGTTCATTGAGCCGGTGATGCCATCCAACCACTTCATCCTCTGTCGTTCCCTTTTCCTCCCACCTTCAATCTTTCCCAGCATCAGGGTCTTTTCCAACGAGTCAACACTTCACATGAGGTGGCCAAAGTATTGGAGTTCCAGCTTCAGCATCAATCCTTCCAATGAACACCCAGGACTGATCTCCTTTAGGATGGACTGGTTGGATCTCCTTGCTGTCCAAGGGACTCTCAAGAGTCTTCTCCAACATCACAGTTCTAAAACATCAATTCTTTGGTACTCAGCTTTCTTTATAGTCCAATTCTCACATCCATACATGACCACTGGAAAAACCATAGCCTTGACTAGATGGTCAAGAAACACCTGGAGTAACAGGCAAATTTGACCTTGGAGTACAGAATGAAGCAGGGCAAAGGCTAATAGAGTTTTGTCAAGAGAACGCACTGGTCATAGCAAACACCCTCTTCCAACAGCACAAGAGAAGACTCTACATATGGACATCACCAGAAGCCCAACACTGAAATCAGATTGATTATATTCTTTGCAGCCAAAGATGGACAAGCTCTATGCAGTCAGCAAAAACAAGACTGGAAGCTGACTGTGGCTCAGATCATAAACTCCTTATTGCCAAATTCAGACTTAAATTGAAGAAAGTAAGGAAAACCACTAGACCATTCAGGTATGACCTAAATCACATCCCTAATGATTATACAGTAGAAGTGAGAAATAGATTTAAGGACTAGATCTGATAGACAGAGTGCCTGAAGAATTATGGGTGGAGGTTCATGACATTGTATAGGAGATAGGGAGCAAAACCATCCCCAAGAAAAAAATCCATTTTATATATATTTAATTCTTAATTTCTCCATGGTTGAATTATGGTGAAAGGAAACAGGTTTCTTTTGACTGGTGTTGTTGGAATTTGGTAATGATATCGCCTTTGGGATGACACCCACCTGTCAGCACTCTCTCATTAGCATAATAAATTAAGTTAATGTACACTTTATTCCAGGATTACACTGACCGACACCACCTTCACATTTCCTTCAACTTGACTAACCCAACTCCCACAGCCAGATATTTGAAGAATGCCTTGGGAAGCCTCTGAGAAGTAATTGGAATAATTTAGGTGAGAGGGTGGAAACCTTGTAAATATAATTAGTATCCTTATGAGAGTCAGGAAAGAACTTTCCTCATCTCTCTGCTTTCTGCCCTATGAATATTGATACAAGAGTAGTCAACAGCTTGCATCAGAAGATGGCTTTCATTAGAACCTGAATGCTTGCACATGGTTCTTATAATCCCAGTCTCCAGGACTGTGAGAAATAAATTTCTGTTTTTTGTAAGCCACCCAATTTATAGCAGTTTGTCATAGGAACCTGCATTAAGATGCTCATCATTCCCTTAAAAAATACTGGCTTATTCTCTGATCCTCCACTGGCCTTTTTACACATCGGCTGGTAATGGATTATGGGCTAAAAGTTAGAGTGATTTTTGTCCATCTCTCTGCAAGTAACATCCTGGTTAAGGAAATGGCAATTCACTCCAGTATTCTTGCCTGGGAAATCCCATCGACAGAGGAACCTGGAAGGTTATAGTCCATGGGGTCACAAAGAGCTTGACATGACTTAGCAACTAAAGAACAATAACAAACTACAAGTCACATAAAGATTATGCTAGTATATATGTCCAAATAAGAGTTATATTCAGATATTCTCTATAAAACAATGTTTTCCTAGTCAGGTACATGATGCTGATTAAGTTTTTAAAAATGTCCTACAGAAAAATTTTCATAAAGCATTTGTTCAATTTCACCAACTTATTCCTGGATCAGTTCAGTTCAGTTCATTTCAGTCACTCAGTCATGTCTGATACTATATGCTTATTGAAACCTCAAAGAATATTAGTTTTGATTGACTAATAATGTCATATATGCCAAGTTTAATTGCAGATACTTTTGTCAGAATGAATTTGGAAACTGTCATCACTATTTTTATTTTAAAATTTATTGAATTTTGACCTAATGGCCTAGCAAAAAGAAACAACATATTTCATGAGTATTAAAAATAAAGTTAAAAAAATAAAAATAAAGTTGTACTCATTATTAGGGATATAATTTGGTTTGTATTTACTACATTCATTTATTAATTCAAGCAATCTAATATTTTATATAGTGTGAATATTTCAATCACTTAATTTGCCATGGGTTCACAAAAATGAGTCATTTTGACTAAAAAATTATGCTTCTTTAAATATTTCTACACATTTCAGGAAATGTATTCTTACATTTTTAATTTTTAGTTTATAAACTATGTGACATAAGGATTCTTTTACTCTTTGGGTCATATTTACAATTTGAATGTTTCTGAAACACTGTGTCTTAAATGAATCCCTGACACAAATATATATGTTTGTGTTACATTATTTCATCAATCTAAAAGCAATTTTTTTCCACAAATTTGAGTTTATTCATTTATATTATTTAGAATAGCAAATATGTTTTGCTTGAAATTTTTAACATATTTTAGGTGAATTTTCATTTTAGTGCTCTGGGGGTTTTTGTTTCATATTATATAAATACTTTCCCCTTCAGTTTTAATACTTTCATTTAATAAGCTTTAAAATTTGTACATTATAGACAAATTTGTGTGACATGCATTTGGGTATGTTTTTGATTCATAAATTACAACTCAGACTATTGGCTTTTGTCAAAAATGTTAAAAATTGATAAGCTTATACTTCTCCTTCTAAGCCTGGATTTCAGTTTATTTTTACTTTAATTTTCCTGATTGTTAATTTTATGATAAGTAAAACAAAAATTAAA
The DNA here is from genome assembly GCF_023699985.2 of Odocoileus virginianus. NCBI lineage: Eukaryota > Metazoa > Chordata > Mammalia > Artiodactyla > Cervidae > Odocoileus > Odocoileus virginianus. Next base: position 22,479,080 of record NC_069687.1, on the reverse strand, counting down.
GGAAATCAATACAGAGTATTGACTTAAAAATGTATATTACTGTTGTTAATTATATAGTAAATTCTCACAAGGAAGGTAAGATTAGTAGTACATTTCCTGACAACTACCATCAAGCTCTCCAGCGTATGCCCACCCTTCTCTTTCACTCCCGCTGTCACTCTGTGCATGAATTTTTGTTGTTACTCATGACATTTACCTGCAACAAATGCATCTTAAGTATTTAATCTTGGTTCTCTATGTTAACGTGTGCAACACACAGCATCAGTTGCTTTATCCTGGCTTCTCTATTAGATGTTGAGTAGCTAGATTTTAATATCATGCAGATCTCTTTGCTTCTTAAGAAACATTCATTGGTGCTCTACTACCTGGGTTCTTGAAAATATGAGAATGTCTACTCCTTGCCTCTGTACTTACATAAAAATTACTTTGATATGAATTTCTTCAATTCTACTTTCATGTTTTGAAAACTAAACCTACTCCATTTCCTTGAAACCAGCCTGATTACTGATTCTCTCCTCATCACCACCAAGAGCACAGCTAGAACATATCACTCTCCGTATATAAATTCATGTAAACACATTCTGTGCAATCAGATTTAATTGTTCATACTACTTTTTACTAATTTTAGGTATTAGTAACTTGACTAGCATATTGCTTAACATTAATATTTCTATATTAAAATGCATAAAATATGTTTTACCTTTCAGGTTAGATTTTGTATACACATACAAACACACACACACACACACACACACACACACCCATATATATATTTATAGGGGGCTTCCCTGCTCACTCAGTGGTAAAGAATCTGCCTGCCAATGCAGGAGATGTGAGTTGATCCCTGGGTGGAGAAGATCCCCTGGAAAAGGAAATACCAATCTTATCCAGTGTTCTTGCCTGGGAAATCCCATGGACAGAAGAGTCTGGCAGGCTACATATAGTCCATGGGGTCACAAAGAGTTGGACACAATTTAGAAACTAAACAGCAATAACACACACACATATGATAAATGCATGTTTTATCTTGTATATGTTCTTTTTTGTTTCCTTATTATTTAAAGAGAACTATCCTCAAATATGGGTTTTAAGTTTGTAATTGTATTTTTTCTAATTGTGTTAGTCTTTTTATTACTTTTTAATTTGTATTCACTACAACCATAAAAAAAAAAAAAAACTTCTTCTCAGTTGCTAACTTATTTATCTTACAATATGCATTTATTTCACCCAAATATCAGTTAAAGAATTTGTTATGGAAAATATATTCTCTTATTTCAAAAGAATTGCTTCATTACTTTGTTTCAAAGTGTTCTAATAACTCCCAGTTTTCAAAATTTTCTTCAACCGTCTAAAGATACTTGGTTTTAGGTTTAAGTGGAAATCTAAAATCACATGCAATCTGCCTGAATGAGGAAATACAAAATAAACCTACTATTTTGTCTCATGGATGTGTATCTTTAATTCAGTAAGAATAGGCTTGTGATGTATTGGAAGTAGTATTTAGGTTTAAGAAAGCAATTCTTCAATAAGGAAGTTATAATCAAACATTTAATACAATGGTAAAGAAAACACATCTTCTTCTTAATATATGAATTGCAGATATTTAAATGAAAATATTTAAAAACAATCTTTGCTGTATATTTAGCTGGAAAACTTTTGACATTATATTATTTTAAATGTTTTTTACTCAGAAGAGTAATCAAATTATCCAGATTTATAGCAAGAAGTCAGCTGAGTAAATACTAAAAAGGCAGCTGCATTTTCAAAAACAAAAAGATCATTCTAAGTTAAAACTTAAACAAGATCACTACAGGGTAGAAGGATAGGAGGTAGTAGAGTTTATTTTTTAGTAGTGGAAACTTTTTTTTTTTTCAAATATTTTGAATAGAGTTCAAAAATTCAATTAAAGTAGATTACATTAGAAAGAGTTGCTGAAGGAACATGGTAAATCTATTCCTTAGTCTTGAATTCTTGTGCTGGTCCCCTCTAATCTTAGTTTAACAGTAACAGAAGAAGAACTCTACAGACAAGTCATTAAATGAACTAAAAGCTAATAATGATGAAACAAATAATTTGTAATGCTCTGCATCTATTTTTTGCAATAGTATCTAAAACTTCCTAAATGTTTGATCAGTCTCATTTCAGTCCAATACACTGTACCTATAAACTACTTTATTTTTAACCTTTCATCACTAATTGTTTATATTTCTCTCCTCTTGTAGCAACAGTCATAAGAACTGGTACATAACTACCATAACATTCAACTGAGAATGTTTTATCATTAAATTATTAATTTCTCCCCAAATATCCAGCATTGTAAGCAGAATAAGAACCTCTTCAAAATGCCCGCATTTATTATCCCACAACACATGAATATGTTGAAAGACAATCTGTGGATGTGATTAACTAAAGGATCTTAAAATGGGGGAAACTATCTTTCATTATCCAATGATGAATCCTTAACAAATAAAGAATTTTAACAGGTTGTAGTGAGAGAGAATTATGATTACAGGAGATAAAGACTGCTGGAGGAGGAAGGTAGAGGAAGACGATGAACCAAAAATTGTCAGCAACTTCTAGAAGTTGGGAAAGGAAAGTAAATTGAATGACTCATCCTACTTAGCTTCCAGAAAGGAATGCAGACCTGCTGACACCTTGATTTTAGCCCAGTGGAGTCCCTGTAAGAATTCTAATATACAAAACTGTAAAATAAGAAATTTATGTTGTTTTAAGCCACTAAATTTGCCATTAATATGTTAAAAGAGCAAAAGGAAACTTGGTATCCAAATAAAAAGTATTAAAGTAATCACTCAATTCTCACTGAATGCCGCTTTGGGAGTAGTCTCATTTTTTTTTTTTTTTTTTGCTTTTCTTTTCAATGCCTTTCTTTTTTCCTGAATTTTACTAATCATATTTTTCAGCCTAGTCCTGAGCATAGCAAAAGGAATTCAACAAAAGTTGAGTGAAATAATCAATGAAGAAATTAATGAGATGAATTTGATACTTTCAAATATTAGCATCAAGAAATTCCTCCTCAGTAAATATCCTTTCAATCATTATTGATTGGATTTTGACAGACAATAAAATCACTTATCTGCATCATGCAAAGATCTGACTATCTGGTAGTAACCAGAGACAAAAGAGTACTGGCAAGTACAACTATAGATAGAAAAAGGATTGACAATGTTACTAATATGCCTCCCCAGCTGAGAATATGTTTCTTGGATAGGATGCAAAACAAGAAATATGAACAGAAGGTAAAACAACATCAATTTACTTAGTTGGAAAGAAACAGAATTTGGTATCAGGAGAAAGAAGTTCTAAGACCAGTTCTGTAAATCTGTCACATTTTTAGATCAGTGCCTTTGAGACAGATTTTAAAATTTCCTGCTTGTGTCTTTCTTCACATACAATTGGAGGAGTTCTCATGAGAAGCACTTTCGACTCTAATTTTGCTACTTTAGATTGTTGTTGTTCAGTGATCCAATCGTGTCTGACTCTTTGCAAACTCCGGGACTGTAGCACACCAGGCTTCCCTGTTCCTCACCATCTCCCGAAGTTGGCCCAAGTTCATGTGTATTGCATCAGTGATGCCATCCAGCCATCTTACCAGTTCTAATTATTACAGCAGTTAAATTTGATAGCCAAAAAAAAAAAAAAAAGAAAAGACTTACAGGAGTCACTTTATTTTGATCACCTACACTGTAACATTCCTCAGGAACTCTATTTCTTCTGCCCCTGAGTTAACTGGTGTGGATGCAGTACACACTCTGGTCATCCTAACCTTTTCAACTGGTGAGAGTTTGTCAGGAGATTCAGAGACTATGTAAATTTTAGAATAAATATATAGAGTTAATAAAGGAGTGGAATTTTTTTTTTATTTTGCACTGAACCACTCACTCACATATGAATCCTGACATTTTATAAAATTTCATACAACCACAAAATGTGAAATGTTCTATTCATAAATTAAAACTTGTTGTCTGTTTTAACAGAGCTAAGTATATTTATTTCTATAGAGCTTCTGTATTTTATTTGCTAAATTAATTTGCTCAAGTTATAAGTACCATCAACCTTTTGAAAGTTGTCTTATTTGTAATATGTATCCCACTTGATTATTGCTGGTAAGCTTGTAAGCAGCAATACTGCTAAACTTTCTAATCAGTTTCTATAAATTTTATTGTTTGTTCTATATAGATAATTATATTACTGATAATTACATTCCTGATATTTGCAGGCTTATTTCTCCTATGAAAATAGTTCTCACTTTTATTTCATTTTGCATTATTCTAGTTTACACCAGTTCTTCTAGTTACATGATCTGTTTATATTTTGGGATATTAACTCTTTAGCAGTCATATCATTTGCAAATATTTTCTCCCATTTATTGGACTGTAGTTTCATTTTGTTGATCATTTCCTTTGCTGTGGAAAAGCTTTTAAGTTCAACTATATCCCATTTATTTTTCTTTTTGTTTCTTTTGCCTTAAGAGATAGAACAAAAAAAGCATTGCTACAGTTTATGTCAGTGTTCTGCCTATGTTTTCTTGTGGGGTATTTATAGTTTCAAATCTTACATTTTGATATTTAATCTGTTTTGATTCTATTTTTGTTTATGGTGAGAGAAAAATATATTCTATTTTATTATTTTATGTGTAATTGTCCAGGTTTCTCAGCACTGCTTATTGAAGAGTCTTCTTTTAATTCCACTATGTATCCTCGCCTCCTTTACCATATGTTAGTAGACCATAGGAGCATGGGTTTATTTCCTGGTTCTACATTTTGTTACATTGATCTATGTGCCTGTTTTTGTGCTAGGATCATGGTTAATGTTTTGATTACTGTAGCTTTGTAGTATAGACTAAAGTCAGCAAGCATGAGACTTCCAGTTTTGTTTCTCTTTCTTAAGATTGCTTTGGCAGTTTGAGATCTTCAGTGGTTTGATATAAATTTTAGGATTATTTGTCCAAGCTCTAGTAAAACATAGTCAATCATATTTTTATAGATTGTAATTGAAGTTATTTCAAAATAATGGTTATATTTCCCTGTGCTGTACAATATATTCTTCTTGCTGATTTATTTTATACACAGTAGTTTGTATTTCTTAATCACATGGGTTTTTCTTGTCCCTCCCCATTTCTCTCTTCTCTCTTGTAACCAATAGTTTCTTCTCTGTATCTGTAGTCTGCTCCTGTCTTGTTACATATTCATTTGCATTGTTTATTAGGTTTTACTTATAGATGAAAATGTACAGTATATCTTAATGACTGGGTAATAATCCACTATTTGTGTGTGCTCTGTATGTGTATGTATATATATATATATATGTATATGTATATACATATAGCACATCTATATATAATCAATCATCTGCTGATTCACTTCATTCATCATTGCCAAATATTTATTTTTGTATTGTAAACATAACAATTATTAATTATATTAGTTATATATTAAATACATAATTTATTACATATTTTAATTGATTTTTTAAAATTTTGGTATCACAAATTAATTGTTAGTATACACAGATAAAAGTGATTATTATATATTTATCATGCATCCTATAACCTTGCTAACCTCAGTTATTAGCTATGAGTTAGAAATATCATTTTTGTAGGTTCCTTGGGATTTTCTACATAAACAGTTACACTAAATGCAGAAGAGAAGTGTTTAATTATTACTTCTGTGTCCCTTTCTGGCCTTGTTGCTTTAGCTAAAACTTCCAGCATAATATAAAGCAATAGTATAGATATCAGACTGCAATTGCTTGTCTCTGATTTAATGGAAGAAAGTGTTCTTCTTTTAATAAATGTGGTACTATCTATAGAGTTTTTGTAAATATTCTTAATAAAGTTGATGAATTATACTCTATTCCCATTTTCAGCATTTGTTTTTTCAGAATGGGGTGTTAAATTTTGTAAAAATCATTTTTGAATTATTTGATATGATCATGTGATTTTACTTCTTAAATTAATATGGTGAAATATATTGATGAATCTTGGAAAGTTAATCAGTGGTGTACCCCTTGAATAAATCTCACTTGGTCATAATGTATGATGTTGTCATATATTACTGAGTCTACTGGCTAATATTTTGATGAAGATTGTTGTTTTTATTTTGTGTGTTTTAGGTATCATGGGGGTCTTCCCAGCCCAGGGAATGAACCCAGATCTTCTTCAGACAGTACTTTACTGTCTGAGCTACCAAGGAAACCCTGGTAATACTAACTTCATATAATAAATAGCAATGTCTTTTTTCATTTTGTGTGTTATTAAAGAGATTATGGACTTGATTTTAAGTTTCTTTAAATGTTTACAGTTATCAAAGTGCCCAACATTTAGATGGACTCCTACTAAGTTGCTTGCTTTGTCACTTTCTGAAATTAGTAATAAGTTTAGATCAGGGGATCTTGGATGTTTGTTTTGCACCAGGCCCCAAAACATTTGTAGCTGGTCTGATCTGTGATATATAAATATGGTTACTGCCGAAGAAACAGTTGACTCAAATTAATATATGCAAGATTCCCACAATGAAGTGAGATAATTTATTTCTTAACATGCATTGATTTGCAATAAATGACACATTTTATATATATTCTTTGGTATTTATTAATTTCATATGCATTACATATCCATAATGCTATAGAGCTCTTCTTTGATTTTCTTTTATTGATTTTAATAAAAATATAAATCATTGATACTAGATATTTTAATTTGAATATCTAATTATACATGGATTATTAAATAAGTATTGGAAAAATAGATTGAGTCCACAATAATGCATGCATTTTCTCATTATAATAAAGTTTAATTAGAAGTCTGAGTTACTGATTTCTTGCTTGGGTAAACTAATTCCTCTATTACTGGTGGCAACACAAACATATCATAATTATAGGATAGTACTAGGTAATGGAGAAGTGTCTTGTCAAATAATTATAGTTCTCAGTGTGATGGATCTTGAATGAGATGGAAAGGAAAATAATATCAATTATAATAATATATTTTTATTTGCTTGTTTTTCTACTTATAAAATTCATAAAGTCTATATTACATTATGTGAATATGTTTCTTTTCAATTATGCAGGTAATCAAGAGAGAAATAAACATATTAAGGAAATATTAACATTCAATGAAGAACAGAAATCTGGTAAGTTTATGTTTTAAAATTGGTTAATGCCTTTTTTGGTGGGGGAGGGGCAAGACTGTAGAGTAGAATGATGCAGAATTCACCTCCTTCCACATAGACAACAGAAACACTTCTACACATGGAACAATTCTCAATGAAAACTAACTAGAGACTAGTAGAGAGTCCTGTGCAATGAAGGCTGAAAGAAAGACCAGAGGGAATCAGACAGGAAAGGAAAAGTGAAGTCGCTCAGTCGTGTCCGACTCCCAGCGACCCCATGGACTGCAGCCTACGAGGCTCCTCCGTCCATGGGATTTTCCAGGCAAGAATACTGGAGTGGGTTGCCATTTCCTTAAGAAACCATTAAATTAGGACTTGTGACCCAGGAAGGAGACTCAGACAAGGAGGGGTATTACCTACATGGAGATCCTCCCAAACAGTGAACAGTCTAAGCCATATACGGAGCAGCCCAGCTCTAGGGTTCAATAACAGAAAAATGAGTTCCCTAGACTGGGTAGACAGCTGGTAGGCCTAACAGGAGGGCTGTGAGAAGCCAGGACTCTGTTCCTGAAGAACATGCACATGCTTGCTTATTCTTGAAGTAAGGTAGAGAAGGTAGATTAACAAATGCACAAATCTTTAATGGTTTCCCTGGTAGCTCAACTGGTAAGGAATCTGCCTGCCATGCAGGAGACCTTGGTTCAATTCCTGGGTCAGGAGACCCCCTGGAAAAGGGACAGGCTACCCATTCCAGCATTCTCAGGCTTCCCTGGTGGCTTAAATGGGAAAGAATTTGTCTGCAATGTGGGAGACCTGGCTTTGATTCCTGGGTTGGGAAGATCCCCTGGAGGAGGGCATGGTGACCCAGTCCAGTATTCTTGCTTGGAGAATCCCCATGGACAGAGGAGCCTGGTGGGCTACAGTCCATGAGATCATAAAGAGCTGGACACGGCTGAGCAACTCAGAAGAGAACTAATGGTTTCAGCAACTGTCCGGTGCACACACAGCCTGGGCTGAAAGACTGCCTCAGTCCCACTTGACACAGCTTCGAACTGGGGTGAGGACTGCCATAGCCAAAAATATGAGTTCAGCTATGGGGCCCAAAATCAATTCAGACCTTAAGCAGATCTGAGCAGGGTGGAGGCAATGTTTAGTAGCTCTAACAGAAGCAGTGCATCAAAAGTAGTCTGGATCTCTGATTCAGAGAATATGTGGAGACCACGCTGAGCACCTCTGCCAGCCCCTCTTGCTCCAGCAATAGCTCCCCTTGGGAGCAAGAGTGCTGGTGCTGGGAGAGGAGAGGGCACACCCTGGAAGAGAACAGAGCCAGCTCAGACTGTATGCTCAGGGTTTCCCTCCAGAAACTTGGGACCCAAGCCTGAATCTGATAGGCACTGGGAAAGCTCTGGCTCTAGCCCCTTCTCAGACCCACCTCCTGTCAAGGTGATAGCTACCAGTACACACTGGGGAAAGATGGGACTTGTGCTTAAGTCAGATCCACTTCTCCCACCAATGTCAGTGGGTACACACAGACTTTACAAGGTCACTCCCACACAAGGACACTCCTTCAAAACCACAAGAAGTAATTTATTTCACCTAATTTCAGAGATGGAGAAAGTTAAGCAAAATGAGAGACGGAGGAATTGGTTTCAGTTGAAAGAACAAGAGAAAGCTACTGAAAACCAAAATAAAAAAGAAAGAAAACAGCTAACGAAAAAGAAATAACTCATTCGCCAGGCAAAGAATTTAAAGAATTATTAACAAGAATGGTAACTGGGCCTTCCCTGGTGGTTCAATGATGGAAAATCTGCCTGCCAATGCAGGAGACACAGGTTCGATCCCTGACTTGGGAAGATCCCACGTGCTAAGGAGTTTTAAGCCCGTGTGCCACAGCTGTTGAGCCTGGACTCCAGAGCCCAGGAACTGCAACTTCTGAGCCCATGTGGTGCAACTGCTGTACCCCACGTGTGCTTAGAGCCTGTGCTCTGCAACAAGAAGCTACCACAATGAGAAGCCTTTGCACCACAACTAGAGAGGAGCCCCTGCTTGCTGCACCTAGAGAAAAAAATAAAAAGCCTACGCCACAAAGAAGACACAGCATAGCCAAAAAAAAAAAAAAAAAAAAAGAATGCTAACTGAATTAAGGAGAAGAAAAAATGAACATAATGAGAACTGTCCTCTTAGAACTGATTTTTCTGTGTCCCAAGGAGTTTAGATCTTTGCATTTTATTTTCGTCTGTCTCCAGGTATTCTCTGATTTTTTATTTGATTGACCCATTGGCCAGGTAGGTAGTTTAAAATATCCAGGAGCAGCAAAAAGGGGCTCCTTTGGTTTGTAAATAACTTGGGCAAATGGAGTAATTGAGGCCAGTAATTTTGGGGGCCTTGTTAATGTATCCTTACCAATACTGATTCAGGAAGGCTATCATTTGTTAGTATACCAATGGTATAATTAGCTACATTAGCAAAAATTGGGAATTTTAGCGTCTCCAGTAAGACTGGCTTGCTATTTGGTCAAAATCACAGCTTTCTCTTTTTATCAAGCTAACATTTGTTGAGTTTACAATATTTTCCTTTTCTGAGGCTAACACTAGCAAGTTCTGTAAATTATAATTTGGGGAAATATATCTTTGTATTATGAGAGTCTGGACTGTTGTTCATCCCTTTAAGGGTGGCATTTGTTGTAGATATATCAGCAATGATTCCTGCTTTAAAAGTCAAGTTGAAAATGCCCCAGCATTTTAATAATATCTATAGTGGCAGGTAGAAATACTGAATTCAAAAATTTTTGAAACAGGAGTCACTTAGAAATTTGCTTCCACTATAATCAAGGAAGCCATATTGTTTCCACAATATGGGAAAACCATGTCCTACACCAAAAGCATATACATGATCAGTATAAACAGAATCAGTTTTGTCTTAGGCTAAAGTACACATTCATGTAAGAGTACATAATTTAGCCTGTTGGGCTAAAGTAGCTGTGTGTAGAGATGTTGCCTCAACAACAGCAAAAGGATTTCTTGTAGTGAACTCTGCACACTATTTGTCATTGTTACCTTTCAAATAAAAACTATCAGTGAACCATGAGAAGTCAGTGTTGCCCAGTGGAATTTCATGCATATCATTACAAAGAGTCAGGATATGGTCCCTCAGCATTAAGCAGTCATGAGAGACTTTGTTGGTAAGAGAAGGGAGAGAGACAGCAAGTAAAATTATTGTACTTAAAAGAGTTATGTAAGAGACAGTTAAAAAAAGAACACAGGAGGAGGTGTCTGGCAGAGAAATGCTGAGTGTGATGAGAATTCAGGAGAGATTCTACTGCATGAGATACAAAAATGGTTAAAGGGGATCCCACAATAATGTTCTCCCCAATCTTAACTAAAAGGGTTAAGGTTGTAATGGCCCTGAGCAAGATGGTTATCACCACATCACAGGGTCTAGCTGTTGGCTATAATACCCTAATGGATCAATGGTAGTTCCTGTGATTTCAGGTGAGTGCCCCAAGGGCATTGCCTGTCTTTTTATACACCAAAAGAAAAGAAAAAGTAAATTTAATAACTGGAATGCCCAAGGGTAGGTGAGTTCATCAAACACTCCTTTCAGGTCTTGAAGGCTATGTGGTCCAGCTCTTCCCACAAAACTGAATTAAGGTTGCTATTCTTGGGGAAAATATAAAGACATTGCACCATAAGAGAAAAGTTAGAATCCACCTTCAGCAACAACCCATTAGATTTAGAAAACCTCACAGTGAATACATAAATTTGAATTTTGAGAAACTTAGGGCACCATAAAATCTATATGCAAGTCTTTTTCTATCGTCAGATGCCCTAAATATCAAACCTGGATTTGAGCAAACTGAAAAAAAAAAAAAAAAATTCCCACCTTCTGTCCCTTTAAGGCTAAAATCTGTAGCAGGGGGATGCTGTCTTCCTGTGAGGAGTCTGGAGAAAGACAGCAAAGAAACAAACCATCCACATTTTGTGATAGAGTAGAACTCTAGGGAAACTTTATATCACCCTGATCAACCTTTTAGGATTTGCAAGAAATAAGATTTCTCAGTAAAACCCTGAGGCATTACTTTCAGGTGAGTAGGTTTTCTTCCCAAGTGAAAGTAAAAAGATACACTTTCATCAACTGGACTACCAAGGAATGCACTGCATACATCAATTACAGTAAAGAATTTATTTCCAGTGGGAATGGATGCTAGAACATAAAAAGGTTAGGGATATCAAGGTGTTGAGGGATAGTGACACTGTATATTGCTCAGGGATCCAAGATAAATCTCAACACTAAGCCTTTAGATCCTCTTACCAGTAAAATGGAAGTCTTACAGGGACTAGTACAGGGACAGTAAGGCCTTAGGATTTGTGATCTTCTATTAGAAACTTTATGCTTTGAGGGGCTTCTTTACAAAAAAAATATTAATTCTTGAAAGAGATTTTGATAGCTCTTTATGCATTTGGTCATGATAAAGGACAGAAACAGGAAGAACACAACAGAAGCAGAAGAGATGAAGGAAGAGGCAGTAAGAATACATAGAAGGACAAAAGAGGTCTTATGGTGTGATCACTCACCTAGAGCCAGGCATCCTGGAGTGTGAAGTCAAGCGGCCTTAAAAAGCATTACTACTATGAACAAAGCTAGTGGAGGTGAGGAAATTCCAACTGAGCTATTTAAAAATCTAAAAGATGATGCTGTAACAGTGTTTCACTCAATATGTCAGGAAAGTTGGAAAACTCAGAAGTGCCCACAGAATTGGAAAAGGTCAGTTTTCATTATAATCCCCAAAAAAGGGCAATGCCAAAGAAAGTTCAAACTATTGTACAATTGCTCTCATTTCACATGCTAGCAAGGTTATGCTCAAAATCCTTTGAGCCAGGCTTCAGCAGTACATAAACCAAGAGTGTCCAGATATACAAGCTGGGTTTTGAAGAGGCAGAGGACCCAGAAATCAAATTGCCAACATACACTGGATCTTGGAGAAAGCAAGGGAGTTTCAGAATTAAAAAAAAAAAAAAAAAAAAAAAAACTACTTCTGCTTCATTGACTCTCCTAAAGTCTTTGACTGTGTGAATCACAACAAACTGGAAAACTCTGAAAGAGATGGGAGTACCAGACCACCTTACCTGTCTCCTGAGAAACTCCCATATGGGTCAAGAAGCAAATATTAGAACCAGACATGGAACAAGTGACTGGTTCAAAATTGGGGAAGGAGTATGACAAGACTGCACATTATTACCCTGTTTATTTAACTTATATACAGAGTGAAAGTGAAAGTCACTCCATTCTGTCTGACTCTTTGTGACCCCATGGACTGTATAGTCCATAGAATTCTCTAGGCCAGAATACTGGAGTGGGTAGCCTTTCCCTTCTCCAGGGCATCTTCCCAACCCAGTGATCAAACCCAAGTCTCCTGCATTGCAGGCTGATTCTTTACCAGCTGAGCCACAAGGGAAGCCCTATATACAGAGTACATGATGTGAAATTCCAGGCTGGATGAATCACAAGCTGGAATCAAGATTGCTGGGAGAAATATCAGATGCCTCAGATATGCAGATGATATCACTCTATTGGCAGAAAGTGAAGAGGAAGAGACAGCAGATAAGATCCTCTTGATGAGGGTCAAAGAGGAGAGTGAAAAAGCTGGCTTGAAATTCAACCGAAGTTCAAAAGAAGTGAAGATCATGGCATTTGGTCCCAGAACTTTATAGCAAATAGATGGGAAAAAAGTGGGATCAGTGACAGATTTTATTTTCCTGGGCACCCAAATCACTGAGTACGGTGAGTGCAGCCATTAAATTAAAAGACACTTGCTCCTTGGAAGGAAAGCTATGACAAAATTAAAGAGTGTATTTTAAAAAACGGAGGCATCATTTTGCCAACAAGGTCTGTATAGTCAAAACTATGGCTTTTCCAGTAGTTATGTAAGTATGTGAGAACTGGGCCACAAAGAAGGCTGAAAACCAAAGAATTGATGCTTTGGAACTATGGTTCTGGAGAAGACTCTTATGAGTCTCTTGAACTGCAAGGGCATAAAACCAGTCATCCTAAATAATTAAACCTTGAATATTCACTTGAAGGCCTTTTGCTGAAGCTGAAGCTCTTTGGCCACCTGATGCAAAGATCCAACTCATTGGAAAAGACCCTGATAATGGGAAAGATTGATGGCAAAAGGAGAAGAGGGCAGCAGAGGATAACGTGGTTGGATAGCATCATTGACTCAATGAACATGAATTTGAAAATACTTAGGGAGATAGTGGAGGACAGAGGAGCCTGGCATGCTGCAGTCCATGGAGTCACAAAGTTGTACATGAATTAGCACAAGAGTCTTGCATGACTTAGCAACTGAACAATGGCAACATCAACCCTCAGAGACAAGACAGGTAAAAGGTATTAAAGTGTCATTTAATTCATCTGATTATTTACATTGATAATGACTATCAAATTCTAAAATTATTTTCCCCTTTTGGGAGGCAGAAATCCAATCACTATACTCCTCTAAGAAGTCATAGTCTAATACATGGGAATGGACAGAGGAACTAGAGAATGTATATCCTAAGGGCCTAAACAAAAGGAATCAAAGGTTAAGAGAAAGGAACCTTTTGAAGTTCATTCTGGATCCTTACTATTTGAACTTAGTACTCTGAGGCAGAGAACTCCCAGATGTTAAAGCTGGATTTAGAAAAGGCAGAGGAACCAGAGATCAAATTGCCAACATCTGTTGGATTATGGAAAAGCAAGAGAATTCCGGGGGGGGGGGGGGGGAATCTACTTCTGCTTCAACAACTATGCTAAATGTGGTTGTGTAGATCACAACAAACTGTGGAAAATTCTTAAAGAGATGGGAATACCAGATCACCTGACCTGCCTTCTGAGAAACTGGTATGCAGGTCAAGAGAACAGTTAGAACTGGACATGGAACAATGGACTGGTTCCAAATTTGGAAAGGAGTATGTCAAGGCTTGTTTAACTTATGCGCAGAGTATACCATGCAAAATACCAGACTGGGTGAATCACAAGCTAGAATTAAGATTGCCAGGAAAGATATCAGTAACTTCAGATATGCAGATGACACCACTCTTATGGCAGAAAGAGAAGAGGAATGAAAGAGCATCTTGATGAAGGTAAGTAAAAAAGCTGGCTTAAAACTCAATATTCAAAAATGAAAATCAGGCATCTGGTCCTATCACTTCATGGCAAATAGATGGGGAAACAATGGAAACAGTGAGAGACTTTATTTTCTTGGGCTCCAAAACCAGTGCTGACTGGGACTGCAGCTATGAAATTAAAAGACACTTGCTCCTTGGAAGAAAATTATGACCAAGCTAGACAATATATAAAAAGCAGAGACTACTTTGCTGACAAAGGCCTATCTCGTCAAAGCTATGGTTTTTCCAGTAGTCATGTATGTCAGTTATGTATGTGAGAGTTGGACTATAAAGAAGCCTGAGCACTGAAGAATTGATGCTTTTGAACTGTGTATTGGAGAAGACTCTTGAAAGTCCCTTTGACAGCAAGGCAGATAAAACCAGTCAATCATAAATGAAATCAACCCTGGATATTCACTGGAAGGACTGACGTTGAAACTAAAACTCCAATCTTTTGGCCACCGGATATGAAGAGCCAACTCACTGGAAAAATGCAGATGCTGGGAAAGATTGAGGGCATGAGAAGAGGTTGTCTGACTGAGATGGTTGCATGGCATCACTGACACAATAGACATGAGTTTTAGTAAACTCCAGTAGATGGTGAAGGACGGGGAAGCCTGGCATGCTGCAGCCCATGGGGATGCAAAGAGTCAGACATGACTGAGTGACTGAACTACAGCCACACTGAGGCAGGGACTTTTTATAGCAGCAGGTTTGAGCACCAATACTGTGTCTATGGTGTCATTTAGGACTGGAAAAAAATCATCCCTAACCTGAAAAATTGTTTCTCCAAGCTGATTAAGAGGAAGGATTGAGAAGTGCCCCTTAGTTCCTTAGACCTCCATTACTAAGAATTGGAATGTTGGAAAGGCTGGTTTGAATGCTGAAGATTCTAAAACACTTAAATTTATAATAGTCCCTTTCCCAACACCCTGCTTGTAATAATAACAGAGATTAAGACAGTTTTGTTAGCCATCTGTATGTCTTCTTTGGGGAAATGTCTGTTTAGATCTTTGGCCCATTTTTTGATTGGGTCATTTATTTTTCTGGAATTTAGCTGCAGGAGTTGCTTCTATATTTTGAGATTAATCCTTTGTCTGTTGCTTCATTTGCTATTATTTTCTCCCATTCTGAAGGCTGTCATTTCACCTTGCTTATAGTTTCCTTTGTTGTGCAAAAGCTTTTAAGTTTCATTAGGTCCCATTTGTTTATTTTTGCTTTTATTTTCAATATTCTGGGAGGTTGGTCATAGAGGATCTTGCTGTGATTTATGTCAGAGAGTGTTTTGCCTATGTTCTCCTCTAGGAGTTTTATAGTTTCTGGTCTTACATTTAGATCTTTAATCCATTTTGAGTTTATTTGTGTATGGTGTTAGAAAGTGTCCTAGTTTCATTCTTTTACAAGTGGTTGACCAGTTTTCCCAGCACCACTGGTTGAAGAGGTTGTCTTTTTTCCATTGTACATCCTTGCCTACTTTGTCAAAGATAAGATGTCCATAGGTACTTGGATTTATCTCTGGGCTTTCTACTCTGTTCCATTGATCTATATTTCTGTCTTTGTGCCAGTACCATACTGTCTTGATGACTGTGGCTTTGTAGTAGAGTCTGAAGTCAGGCAGGTTGATTCCTCCAGTTCCATTCTTCTTTCTCAAGATTGCTTTGGCTTTCGAGGTTTTTTGTATTTCCATACAAATTGTGAAATTATTTGTTCTAATTCTGTGAAGAATACCATTGGTAGCTTGATAGGGATTTCACTGAATCTATAGATTACTTTGAAGAGCATAGTCATTTTCAAAATATTGATTCTTCCAATCCTTGAACACGGTGTATTTCTCCATCTATTTGTGTCCTCTTTGATTTCTTTCATCAGTGATTTATAGTTTTCTATATATAGGTCTTTTGTTTCTTTAGGTAGATATACTCCTAAGTATTTTATTCTTTTTGTTGCAATGGTGAATGGCATTGTTTCCTTAATTTCTCTTTCTGTTTTCTCATTGTTAGTGTATAGGAATACAAGGGATTTCTGTGTGTTAACTTTATATCCTGCAACTTTACTATATTCATTGATTAGCTCTAGTAATTTTCTGGTAGAATCTTTAGAGTTTTCTATGTAGAGGATCATGTCATCTGCAAACAGTGAGAGTTTCACTTCTTCTTTTTCTATCTGGATTCCTTTTATTTCTTTTTCTGCTCTGATTGCTGTGGCCAAAACTTCCAAAACTATGTTGAATAGTAGTGGTGAGAGTGGGCACCCTTGTCATACTTACAGATGGCTAACAAACACATGAAAAGATGCTCAACATCACTCATTATCAGAGAAATGCAAATCAAAACCTCAATGAGGGACCATTATACGCCAGTCAGAATGACTGTTATCCAAAAGTCCACAAGCAATAAATGCTGGAGAGGGTGTGGAGAAAAGGGAACCCTCTTATGTTGTTGGTGGGAATGCAAACTAATACAGCCACTATGGAGAACAGTGTGGAGATTCCTTAAAAAGCTGGAAATATAACTGCCATATGACCCAGCAATCCCACTTCTGGGCATACGCACCGAGGAAACCAGATCTGAAAGAGACACGTGCACCCCAATGTTCATTGCAGCACTGTTTATAATAGCCAGGACATGGAAGCAACCTTGATGTCCATCAGCAGACGAATGGATAAGGAAGCTGTGGTATGTATACAGTATGGAATATTACTCAGCCATTAAAAAGAATTCATTTGAATCAGTTCTAATGAGATGGATGAAACTGGAGCCCATTATACAGAGTGAAGTAAGTCAGAAAGATAAACACCAATACAGTATACTAACGCATATATATGGAACTTAAAAAGATGGTAAAGATAACCCTATATGCAAAACAGAAAAAGAGACACAGATGTAAAGAACAGACTTTTTTTTAGACTCTGTGGGAGAAGGCGAGGGTGGGATGTTCAGAGAGAGCAACATTGCAACAAGTATACTATCAAGGGTGAAACAGATCACCAGCCCAGGTTGGATGCATGAGACAAGTGCTCAGGGCTGGCGCACTGGGAAGACCCAGAGGGATGGAATGGGGAGGGAGGCGGGAGGGGGGAATGGGATGGGGAACACATGTAAATCCATGGGTGATTCATGTCAGTGTATGGCAAAAACCACTACAATATTGTAAAGTAATTAGCCTCCAACTAATAAAAATAAATGGGAAAAAAAAGAGACAGTTTTGGATTTAGGAGCCTTCATTTCTTAGAGTTGGGATGATAGTGAATGAGGAATTTGGTCAGATTTTAAAGGTGGTAAGATTTTGAGGGAGAGAGAATTCTCTCTAAACTAATTTAGTGTAATTTTTGCACCAATTGGACTCTATGAGAACAGACACAGAAGCGCAAGGTTGGAACTAGTTGTGAAAAGTCTCAGAAGAGCCTGACTAAAGATTGGTCAAACAGAGGCAATCTCTCACCCTGACAATCATTCATGCCTAGTAGAAAAACATCTCATTATAATAATGTTTGACATGGTTTCAAGAAATTTGTTTCCTCACAGTCTTAATGCTCCAGTCAATGAACAGCCCCCTAAAGACTCATTAATAATGGCAGAAATGTCTACACATTTATCTGACATTTACTTTAGATCAAGAGCTCGTTTGGATCTTTCTAAGTGGTGTACTAATAGAGACCATGATCAGATTTCTTTAAGAAAGCAGGTTTAGACTCATTCGCAATTTTTTTTTCATTATTTTTGGAAGCGAACTAAATATAATACACTTGAACACTTGAATTTTCAATTCTTTGGTGAAATCAATGGATTGAGGGAAGAAGAAGTTGACTTTTTCATGAAACAAAGCCTTCTTTTATTCTCCAGTGTGAACCTAATGAAAGAATTGCTTTCTCTGCAGTACAGTGAACTGAAGGTCATCATCAATTCTGTTTACTCCTGTTGCAAGTGACTTCATTGCTTGTAAATAATTCATGATACTATGTTATAAATAACATTTTATGTAGAAGCAAACCATGCCTGGGTTTACTAAGTGTTTCTTTAATCTGCAGAAATATATCAACTCAAATAGTTTCCACCTCTGTATACAGCCTTAGCATAGTCTTGTAAAAATTGCTTTCTGAAACTTACTACTGAAACCCTGAGGTGTTTGATTGTTGATACACAGAAAACTTGTAGCAAAAGGTAAACTGGCATCCACCAGCTTGTTATTTTTAAGATTTCCCTAAAGAAGCAATGTAATGCATCAAATGTTTATCTGAATTACTTGAATACTCAAGGGATTATTAAATGATGTGTCATAACCTAAATTTCATAAAGTAAAAATTAATGCAGAAGCAAATCCATATCCTCCCCTAAATCTTGGTATTTTTTTCTTTCTCAAAACAGTAAACAAAAAGATTTTGGGGGAAAAAAAGTTTGCCTATTTTTTTCTATTAAAGTTTTCACAATCTTTCTAACATTTACAGAGTATAATTGTTCACCATTGAAATAATATATGCCTTTATTAGACAATAGGGCTTCCCTGGTAGCTCAGAAGGTAAAGAATCAGCCAGCAATGTGGGAGATGCAGATTCAGTCCCTGCATCGGGAAGATCCCCTAGAGAAGGCAATGGCAACCCACTCCAGTATTCTTGCCTAGAGAATTCCATGGACAGAGGAGCTTGTCCATAGGGTACAGAACATGGGGTTGCAAAGAGTCAGACAGGACTGAGCAACTAACACACACAGCAAACAAATATAACTACCTAATTTAAAAATAATGACATACAATAACAAATATTTCTCTAATTTGAAAATTAGTTGGAAAAAATCTTTTAAAATATTGTACAAAATTTTACTTTATAGCATTCACTTCATTACTTCTTTCATTAAACCTTACTTAACAGTGAGTAAAGTTCATGATGATTCAGTTACCTAGTAAAATAAAAAGATATTTAGACAAATAACTGCATTTAACTGTATACGAATACATCATGTGCTTAACTGCATTGATATTTTACAGCTTAGATGTGCAAATATATTCATAGCTCACAATTTTATAAAATATTTGACATTTCAAATATATGCCTGTCAAGAAACCAAGACACATTATTTTTTACACATTTCTGTATGGTCAGGGATTTCTAAGAAAAGAAAATAGGCAACCAGAATTAAGTAATATTGAATGGCAAACAGTGCTTGAAAGTCAAAGTTGTATACTTTCCCAGAATCGTTTGATCACATTCCAGGGACAATAGAGCTAGAATCATTTGTTCTCTTTCAAAGATTAATGTAACCTTTCTTTTTTCCCCCAGAGTCAAATGCTCCCACCAAAGAGCTGTGAAGTTACTCTACTTCTTTTTCAACAGCTACTATACAAGAGGCTCCAAGATTCATAATTTCAGGTTTCTTCAGTGGTACAGAATTTTCTTTCCACGTACATTTTAGTGTTGGTTGCCCTTGCCCCAATTTTCCAATATGTAATATCACTCAAATACTTATGGTATTTCATTCACTAGAGTTTTGTAGTTTTGTACATATTTTGTAATATTTAAATTTTGGGAGTGCCAATGGAAATAATATTTTATTTTAATTGGAAATATAACTTATTCATGCTTATTGTAGAGGAAAGGGATTAATTGAATTTTGTATAATAACCATACACCTTACAACCTTACTAGAATGGTTTATTAGTTCAAAGAAGTAAATAAGTGGAGAGATATTCCATGTACATGGATAGGGAGACTTAAAATTATCAGGATATAACTTCTTTCCAACTTGTTCTATAGATTTAGTAACCCCAACCCAAATCTAAGTTATTTTGCGGTTAGTGACGACTGATTCTAAAGTTTATATGGAGAGGCAAAAGACCCCAGGCAAAAGACCCAAAATAATCAACATAATTTGAAGGAGAACAACTTTGAGGACTGACACTGCCCAACTTCTAGACTTACCATGATGCTATAGTAATTAAGACTCAGGAGCGGCATTATTTACAATTTCCAAGATATGAAGGCACACTAAGTGTCCAAGTGTCCAGCAAAAGATAAATGGATAAAGAGGATACACACACACACATACACACACACACACACACACACATGCACACACACACACACACACACATGCACTTATACAATGGAATACTACTCAGCCATAAAGAAGAAGACTTGCCATTTGTATCAACACAGATGGACTTGAAGGGTACTATGAAATATGCCAGAGGAAGAAAAATCATGCATGATATTATTTACATATGGAATCTAAAAACAACAACAAACTAGTGACTGGAAACAAAAAATAAGATTTATAGATATGAGGGCAACATAGGGCTAAGAGATTAAGAGGTACAAACTATTATAAATAAAATAAACTAGAAGGATATAGTCAGCATCTTGTAGTTTAGTCACTAAGTCCTGTCCTGTGCTTTTATGACCCCACAGACTTTAGCCCACAGGTTCCTCTGTCCATGAGATTTTCTAGGCAAGGATACAGGACTGGGTTACCTTTTCCTTCTCCAGGGGATCTTCTTAATCCAGGGATAAAACCTATGTCTCCTGCATTGGCAGGCTGATTCTTTACCACTGAGCCATCAAGGAAGCCAAACCAACATTTTATAATAACCAGAAATGGAGTTGCCAAGTGGTGTCCGACTATCTGAGACCTAAAGAACTGTAGCACACAAGCCTTCCCTATTCTTCACTATCTCCCAGAGTTTGCTCAAACTCGCATCCATTGAGTTGGTGATGCCATCCAGGCATCTCATCCTCTATCGCCCCCTTCTCCTCTTACCCTCCATCTTTCCCAGCACCAAGGTCTTTGTCAATGAGTTGGCTCTTTGCATCAGGTGGTCAAAGTATTGGAGCTTCAGTTTCAGCACCACTCCTTCCAATGAGTATTCAAGGTTGATTTCCTTTGTGATTCACTGTTTTTTTTTTTTTTTTTCTCCCTGCAGTCCAAAGGACTCTGAAGAGTTTTCTCCAGAACCACAGTTTGAAAGCATCAATTCTTCAGGGCTCTAATTTCTTTATGGTCCAACTCTTAAACCCATACATGACTACCGGAAAAGCCAGGGCTTTGACTATACAGACCTTTGTCGGCAAAGTGTTGTCTCTGCTTTTTAATATGCTGTCTAGGTTTGTCATAGCTTTCCTTCTAAGGAGCAAGTGTCTTTTAATTTCATGGCTGCAGTCACTATCTGCAATGATTTTGGAGCCCAAGAAGATAAGGTCTGTCACTGCTTCCATTTTTTCCCCCATCTATTAGCCGTGAAGTGATTGTACCAAATGACATGATCTTCATTTTTTGAGTGTTGCATTTTAACCAGCTTTTTCACTTTTCTCTTTCTTCTTCATCAAGAGGCTCTAAAGATCTCTAAAGAGGCTCTAATGGTTCTTCTTTGCTTTCTGCCATTAGATTGGTATCATTTGCATATCTGACATTGCTGATATTTCTCCCAGCAATCTTGATTCCATCTTGTGAGTCATTCAGCCCAGTATTTTGCATGATGTACTCTGCATATAAGTTAAATAACCAGGTGGACAATACACAGCCTTGACATATTTCTTTCTCAATGTTGCACCAGTCCATTGTTCCATGTCTAATTCTAACAGACTATAGCCAACCAGGCTTCTCAGTCCATGGAATTTTCCAGGCAAGAATACTGGAATGGGTAGCCATTTCCTTCTCCAGGGGATCTTCTTGACCCAGGGATCAAAGCCGGGTGTCCTGACTGCAGGCAGATTATTAACTGTCTGAATCACCCAGGATGCAACTGGGCATATTGTTATTGGCAATACTGAATGCTTTCCAATAATTAGGCATTAATAGCAGAATAGCCCACAACAAATGAAATAAACTTTTAAAATATTACTGCATTTGTATTCTTCTCAATCATTTAACTTATATTTGATGATTTTGGTGGTTTCAGTTCCTAAGTTGTGTCAGACTCTTTGTGACCCCATGAACTGTAGTATGCCAGGCTCCTCTTGTCCTCCACTATCACCCAGAAGCTTTTGGTGGTTTGGTTACAATACACAAAAATTAACAACTTCTTGAACTTTTCCAGGTTGCTGTGTGTGTGTGCAAATGTAAATTTTATGAAAATTTGAATAAAACTCCCAGCTCAGAAATAAACAGAATAACACCACTGAAACTCTATCTATAATTGATGTAATCAATAACCTCTTAAAGTCCACCCCACCCCGTCCCACCCCGCGGGAAAAGAAGAGATGCCTTCGTGGTCTTATGTGTGGGTGCCCTCAGGCAGCCTTGAAGGCCCCACAGACCGAGTCTTAAACTGCAGGCATTGATTCCTTCCGGAGCCCGATCGCAGACGGGGTTCGGCCGCGTCGGTTCCACCTGGGGCCGCCCTCTGCTGTCCGCCTGGGGGCGCCGTCTTCCCTCTGCATCTGTGTCTGTCTCCTGTTCTTTTGCCATCAGGATGTTAGTCCTGTTGATCAGGACCTGCCCTGACAACCTCGTCTTAAACTGGACTCCCTTGGTGAACCCGACTCCCAGTCAGGTCCCGTCCAGAGGTGCGAGGAATCAGGACCCCCCACATCTGAGTTCCAGCTGAACCCACGACAGCGTCCATTGATGTAGACAGTTACTATGGATGTGATCTTAGGGAATCGGCCTATTTCACGTCTGTGTATATGAAATGAGAATAGACAAAGTATGAACAGTCATGCCTAAATACTTAGTAACCTGCCTTCCTAAAATTAAACAATGAATATTATCATAATTATCACATAAATGCATGCAACATTTAAAAGAGAATTTTGATATGCACATACTATAAATATATACATACATGCTATCATAAGCAAATGTATCTTTTACATCGGGTAGATGTTATGCATAATGGTATTTAACTTTTAAAATAATTGTTAATATTTTCTAGATTTGAAGAATTGTAGTTTAGCTTTTATTACATACTGTCATATATTTAAAATTATTATCAATATTTTGGGACATGTTATAGAATTGACTTTGTGTAGTCTGACAACCTTTATTAAAACTTGAAACACTATATATTTGCTTTTATGCAAAATTATAGCAACATATTTTTAAGATGTAACCATGGGTAAAATATGATTATATTTGGAAATTGTATCATAGTCCTCAATTCACTATTGGCTTCCTCTTCAAGAAAATAACAGACTAGAACTTCTTTGCCTGTTTGGAATATGTGTATTAAATATTTATCATTTAATATGTTTCAGGTGGAATTATATTTTCATATATTATTCATTCTGTCTTTCATTTCTCTGTAATTACTGAATTTTTGAATAGTCCTATTTTTAATCTGAGTGGAATAAAATATTTAATCACTAAAGTATTTTATTCTGCAATGGGTATCTACAAGAACTTATAATTTACCTTTTATCATGGACTTAAAACAAATTGTTTTCAGGAAAGTTTTCCTTTAAATGTGTCATTATGTCTTTTATTTGATACTTAATGATCATTTTTTTCTGTTTTAAAGCATTATCCATTTTCCCTCAAATGTGTGTACTATTATAATGTATTATATTGTGTCATAATGTCATAATGCTCTCAAATGTGAGCATTTGAGAAATTGTATTTCTCTTTCTATGCTTATTATATTTCAGTTCAGTTCAGTCGCTCAGTAGTGTCCGACTCTTCACGACCCCATGAACCTCAGCATGCCAGGCCTCCCTGTCCATCACCAACTCCCGGAGTCTACCCAAACCCATGTCCATCCAGTCGGTGATCCCATCCAACCATCTCATCCTCTGTCATCCCCTTCTACTCCTGCCATCAATCTTTCCCAGCATCAGGGTCTTTATCAATGAGTCAGCTCTTCACATCAGGTGGCCAAAGTACTGGAATTTCAGCTTCAACATCAGTCCTTCCAATGAACACCCAGGACTGATCTCATTTATAAGATAGACTGGATGGATCTCCTTGCAGCTCAAGGGACTCTCAAGAGTCTTCTCCAACACCACAGTTCAAAAACATCAATACTTCAGAGGTCAGCTTTCTTCACAGTCCAATTCTCACATTCATACAAGGCTACTGGAAAAACCATAGCCTTGACTAGATGGACCTTTGTTGGCAAAGGAATGACTCTGCTTTTTTATATGCTGTCTAGGTTGGTCATAACTTTCCTTCCAAGGAGTAACTTGTCTTTTTCATTTCATGACTGCAATCACCATCTGCAGTGATTTTGAGCCCAAAAATATAAAGTCAGCCATTGTTTCCACTGTTTCCCCATCTATTTGCCATGAAGTGATGAGACCAGATGCCATGATCTTAGTTTTCTGAATGTTGAGCTTTAAGCCAACTTTTTCACTCTCCTCTTTCACTTTCATCAAGAGGCTCTTCAGATCCTCTTCACTTTCTGCCATAAGGGTGGTGTCATCTGCATATCTGGGGTTATTGATATTTCTCCCAGCAATCTTGATTCCAGCTTGTGCTTCCTCCAGCCCAGCATTTCTCATGATGTACTCTGCAGATAAGTAAAACAAGCAGGGTGACAATATACAGCCTTGGTGTACTCCTTTTCCTATTTGGAACCAGTCTGTTGTTTCATGTCCAGTTCTAACTATTGCTTCCTGACTTGCATATAGGTTTTCAAGAGACAGGTCAGGTGGTCTGGTATTCCCATCTCTTTCAGAATTTTCCACAGTTTATTGTGATCCACATAGTCAAAGGCTTTGGCATAGTCAAGAAAGCAGAAATAGATGGTTTTCTGGAACTCTCTTGAATTTTTGATGATCCGGCAGATGTTGGCAATTTGAGCTCTGGTTCCTCTGCCTTTTCTAAAACCAGCTTGAACATCTGGAAGTTCATGGTTCACATATTGCTGAAGCCTGGCTTGGAGAATTTTGAGCACTACTTTACTAGCATGTGAGATGAGTGCAATTGTGCAGTAGTCTGAGCATTCTTTGGCATTGCCTTTCTTAGGGATTGGAATGAAAACTGACCTTTTCCAGTCCTGTGGCCACTGCTGAGTTTTCCAAATTTGCTGGCATATTGAGTGCAGCACTTTCACAGCATCATCTTTCAGGATTTGAAATAGCTCAACTGGAATTCCATCACCTCCATTAGCTTTGTTTGTAGTGATGCTTTCTAAGGCCCACCTGATTTCACATTCCAGGCTGTCTGGCTCTAGGTGAGTGATCACACCATCGTGATGATCTGGGTCATGAAGATCTTTTTTGTACAGTTCTTATGTGTATTCTTGCCACCTCTTCTTAATATCTTCTGCTTCTGTACCATTTCTGTCCTTTCGAACCTATCTTTGCATGAAATGTTCCCTTGGTATCTCTAATTTTCTTAAAGAGATCTCTAGTCTTTCCCATTCTATTGTTTTCCTCTATTTCTCTGCATTGATCACTGAGGAAGGCTTTCTTATCTCTCCTTGCTATTCTTTGGAACTCTGCATTCAAATGGGACTATCTTTCCTTTTCTCCCTTGCTTTTTTCGCTTCCCTTCTTTTCACAGCTATTTGTAAGGCCTCCTCAAACAGCCATTTTGCTTTTTTGCATTTCTTTTTCTTGGGGATGGTCTTGATTCTTGTCTCCTGTACAATGTCATGTACCTCCAAGCATAGTTCATCAGGCATTCATCTATCAGATCTAGTCCCTTAAATCTATTTCTCACTTCCACTGTATATTCATAAGGGATTTGATTTAGGTCATACCTGAATAGTCTAATGGTTTTCTTCATTTTCTTCAATTTCAGTCTGAATTTGGCAATAAGAGCAATAAATAATAAAATTGGCAATTTGGCAATAATGCTTATTTTATTTACATATTTAAAATAAAATTTAAAATATCTTTTAAGATATTTTTCATACCATTTTGAAGACTTGGACAGAATAAATATAAATTTTCATGATAACATGATAAAATGATAAGTCAATACGCTTTTAGGGCTTTCTTGGTGGCACAGATGGTAAAGAATCCACCTACCATGCAGGGACCCAGGTTCCCTGGAGAAGGGAATGACAACCCACTTCAGTATTCTTGCCTGGAGAATTCCATGGACAGAGGAGCCTGGTGGGCTGCAGTTCATGGGGTCACAAAGAGTCAGATACTACCAAGTGACTAACACAATAATTTTTTATTTGCTTCCAAAAGGATCCTGCAAGCTTAGCCTGCTATATATAATATGGATGAATGTTTGTTCTCTGCATAATTTCTGTAAAAATATATTAATCCTCTTACTTAAAAATCCTATGATAAAACAAATTCCTATAAAATGTTTTCAAACACTAGTCCCCATATTGAGTTACTTTTTATACATTTGATCATTTTGTTGGCCTTGTTGATCTGAAAGGTGATATATTCAAATCATTGCAAGTAATTGACTTATTGTATATAACAGTTGATGGCTTCGAACTGTGATGCTGAAGACTCCTATAAGTCTCTTGGACAGCAAGGATATCAAACCAGTTAATCTTAAGGGAAAACAACCCTAAATACTGGTTGGAAGGACTGATGTTGAAGCTGAAACTCCAGTAAGTTGGTCATCTGATACAAACAGCCAACTTATTGGAAAAGTCCCTGATGCTGGGAAAAATTGAGGGTAGGAGGAGAAGACGGTGTCAGAGGATGAAATGGCTGGATGGCATCACCAGTGCAATGGATGTGAACTCAGGCAAACTTCAGGAGATGGTGAGGGACAGGGAGGTCTGGCATGCTGCAGTTCATGGGGGTCTCAAAGAGTCAGATACAACTGGGCGACTGAACAAAAGTGTAACAGATACAGTCTAAAGTTGCTAAATAGACACAAATTAAAAATATTCTTCATTTTAAATTAAGATTACTTTGATTTGTTTATATTTTTAATTGATATGTTAAACAATACCGTTACTTTGCTATTAGTACCAGTGTTGCTGATTTGAAATGTCTATAATCTAATATCTTTAGGATTTTCTATTACAAAGCAGTACCCATTGAAAGACTACACCTGGTACTGAACAGAAATACTTAGAAGCATAGACTGACAGGGCTGTTCCCTGAGAAGCAATGAAAAATAGTAGATAAGATGAAAGGTATACACAAAGCTTCATTTTTTTTCCTTGTTTAATTTTAGTCCATTAATACTTATCCTCAAATAATTTTTCAGATCTCATTACAGAGTATTAGTGAAGGTTCATAGAAAAATACTGTAATTGGGAAAACATTTGAGTGAACTTCTGACATTTAAAAATATTCTAATTCACTATAGGATGTCAGAAAACCTTGGATCTAGTCATATTTTGCCCTAATTATCTCTTAGAAGATAAGTTTAGTTGTGAGTTTTTCCTCTGACCTATTCTGTTTCTTAATTGTAGGCTGGCACACACTAGGATAAAAGTGCTTTACAAAGCTAGTATATGTCATAGGACCTAGAGAATGGAGATACTTTGCTTGTAGAATTGTGGGATATAGGAACAGAATCAAAGAAAAGAAGATTTTCCTAAGCTAAGCATGGGCAGCACAAGATACCGCTGATGTTTTATTCAAACAAAATTGCTTTTTAGTTTCTCAGGAATGCAGGTTCACAGCTGCTTACATTTCCCTGTAGTGAAAATCCATGGAGGTTATATTATCTTTCCATTGCAAAATCAAACTCTTCTGTCCTTTTTATTTTAAAATAACAAACTGGAGAATTTCTGGTAAGAGATGATACAGAAATTAAAAAAAAAAAAAAAAACACCTGTAATCTGCCTTCTTGCTTTTATTTCATAATTGGTTGCAGAAAGTCACATTAAAATAAAAGTTCTTTAAACACTGGTAGCTTTCCCAATGAGAAAAATCACCCTGCTTAATTAACTATGGATAAGAAATCATATGGTATCCCTACACTGATGAATTATAATAGTAGGCAAAGGCTGTCAAATTCTGAGTGCATAAATTTAAAAAGTCACCACATAGTTTGGCTGGAAAATCTCTGACAAATTTAGTGATCTGATTTCATACATGCTCATTTAAGTTAGCATCTATATTATCTATGTACTATTGGAAATTCTACTCAGCTAACATTTATGAGGATAAATGATAATATTATCCTTATACTACAACTTAAAATCTGATATACTATAACAGTTTCATAGTCTTCTATGTTAATTTTTATATATTATTTTTAAAGTTCCTTTATGAAACTTTAAATTCAGATTTACTGAGTTTATATTTTAAATTATGATTATTTCAGAAAAATATTACAAATGATAGCAAGAACTTTTTAAATTTAAAAGATTGCTTAAAAAGATATTGCGAACCTATAGGTCATATTTTTAATTCCAAACTTCGTATAAAATACATATAGGCTAAACTGAAGAACAGATAAGGTAGAAAATCACGCCCCACAAAACTTCTGAAGAGATTAGATTTTTCATATTATGCTTGCATTACTGAAAAACTAGCTTTATTACTGATTTAACTTTATGTGCTAACTATAGCAAATATATATTTTTAGCACAAATATATTTAGGTTGAAATGTGAGTCAATTTACTGACTCACTTGTAGCTGGATATTGTGGGAGACACTATAAGAAAGCATTTGCAAATTAAGAAAAAAATATCTTTGTCACAGGTACTGTATTTTTTTATATTTTAATAATAGTAATAATTTTTTAAAAATA
Organism: Odocoileus virginianus; assembly: GCF_023699985.2. NCBI lineage: Eukaryota > Metazoa > Chordata > Mammalia > Artiodactyla > Cervidae > Odocoileus > Odocoileus virginianus. The sequence goes on along the minus strand of NC_069687.1, from coordinate 22,450,246 downwards.
TTCAAAACTATATTCTAATATAATTTAAAATAGCATGAAATAATCTACATTTAATGCCAGATTCTCATCCTTCAAAAGTCATTAAACATATGAGAAGACAGAGTTACACTCATTCAAAATAAATACGCTGCTTTTCTTTTTCACTTTATTTTTTTATTTACTTTCATCATTCACTTTGTCTTCTGAAGTACTTATAAAATATACACAAAGGAGAGTTTTAATAATTATCACTTCATGAAGAGAGTTGACATAAGTACCTTTTTCCATCTAACCATCCAGTATCACAGAAGACTTCAGTCAGTCAGTTCAGTTCAGTTGCTCAGTCGTGTCCGACTCTTTGCGACCCCATGATTCGCAGCACGCCAGGCCTCCCTGTCCATCACCAACTCCTGGAGTTTACTCAAACTCATGTCCATCAGGTGGGTGATACACAATAGAAGAGTTAGGCAGATACAATTTTGTTGTTTGGTTGCTCAGTCATGTCCGACTCTTTGCGACCCTTGCAGCACGCAAGGCTTCCCTGCCCACTACCTCCCACAGCTTATTTAAACTCATGTCCATTGAGTCAGTGATGCCATCCAACCATCTCATCCTCTGTCTTCCCCTTCTCCTCCTGCCTTCAGTCTTTCTCAGCATCAGGGTCTTTTCTAATGAGTTGGCTCTTCGCATCAGGTGGCCAAATATTGGAGTATCAGATTCAGCATCAGCCCTCCCAAAGAATATTCAGGACTGATTTCCTTTAGGATTTACTGGTTTGATCTCCTTGCTGTCCAAAGAACTCTCCAGAGTCTTCTCCAACACCACAGTTCAAAAACAATTCTTCAGCACTCAGTCTTCTTTATGGTCCAACTTTCATATCCACACCTGACTACTGAAAAAACCATATCTTTGTCTATGGACTTTTGTTTGCAAAGTATTGTCTCTGCTTTTCCACATGCTATCTAGGCTGGTCATAGCTTTTCTTCCAAAGAGCAAACATCTTTTAATTTCATAGCTGCAGTCACCATCTGCAGTCATTTTGGAGCCGAAGAAAATAAAGGCTGTTACTGTTTCCATTGTTTCTATGTCTATTTACCATGAAGTGATGGGACTGGATGTCATGATCTTATTTTTACCATAAATCAGAAAGAAGGGTGGGGCTAATTTTCTTATCATATTTTAAATAATTATTTAATATTATAAAAAATTCATTAAGTATGCTAATTTCCAATTTGCCTCACATAAATATGAATTGCAATGTGTTTGAATCATCATCCAAAAACAACCCTTTCACTTTCTTTGCTTGAAAGGTGTCTGTAGTTTTAATGTATATGTTCTTTTTTTTTTTTTTTTTTTTTTTTTACTTCTTTCTGTCTCTCTCCCTCTTTTAACCTCCCTGTATGTATTTTGCTGGAGAAAACTTTGGAGATTTACAGCAGTGTTGAGTGAATCCTCCTGGCATAGCTGTAGTTATAAATTAAAGATCATATCAAAACTCTTGAACAAATTCAAGTTGTATTTCTTTTTTGAGGGATGTGTCAAGAAAGCACCATATATAACTTTTATTATAATATGTAATATCAGGTCTCAGGTGTTTAGATCATTTGAATGTAATAGTTGATACATTTCATTTGCTTTCTGGGTGTGTGTGTGCTGAGAGCTATTATCAGATATAATGATGATATTGTGTTCTATATTCTTTGTGTATGTAGAATAACTGTAATTTTGTGGGATTTTTTTTTCACTCATATATAACTTGACATTGCTGCTAAGTCACTTCAGTCATGTCCGACCCTGTGCGACCCCATAGATGGCAGCCCACCAGGCTCCCCCATCCCTGGGATTCTCCAGGCAAGAACACTGGAGTGGGTTGCCATTTCCTTCTCCAATGTGTGAAAGTGAAAAGTAAAAGTGAAGTCGCTCAGTCATGTCCGACTCGTAGCGACCCGATGGACTGCAGCCTACCAGGCTCCTCTGTCCATGGGATTTTCCAGGCAAGAGTACTGGAGTGGGGTGCCATTGCCTTCTCCATAACTTGACATTACTTCTCCTAAAATTTATCAAGGAGGGAGAAGTCAACGCAGCTTTTCTAGCATCTCGCTGGTAAAATCTCCTTTTTTGTTGTTTTTTAAGAATTGTTTAAATATGATCTTTCTCTTCCTACAATCTGCTTTCTCTGCACCTATGCTCCTCCCATATTTTTATCCTGACACTTTCTTTTTACCTTGCTTCTCACAAAGCAAGTGGAAAAGAGTGAAATATACTTTTTTAGAGATTAAAATAAATTAAAGTTTAATTAATGTTAATGTATAAATGAGTGAAAAAACTAAATTACAGTTATTCTACATACAAAAAGAATATAGAACACAATAATATGCTTATGACTAATAATAGCCCTAGAAAATATGAAAAAGGAAATTAAGAAATAGAGGCTAGAGGGAGAAGTCAAATCCATACTTCTAGTTCAAGTCATCAAGAATGAGATAACAGAGGAAATCATGATAACAAATGTTTAATAAATTTGTCCAGAATTAAGCAGTGAGTTGTCTTTTAAACAAAATAAGTATGCTAAATTCCAAACGAATGACAGGCAAAAGAAAGGGAGGGAAGGAGGAAGGGAGGGGAAGACAGTAAATAAAGAAAAAAAGTTGAGAAAAAATGTGGGAGTGCAAACTTCACACCTTTTCAAAGTATAGGAATGTAGAGTTGATCAGAGGAAGAAGTCATACCAAAGGGGAGCCTATACCCAGAAGGTCAGGGCTTCCTTGGTGACTCAGTGGCAAAGAATCTGCCTACCAATGCAGGAGACTCAGGTTCAATCCCTCAGTTGGGAAGAGCTCCTGGAAAAGGAAATGGCAACCCACTCTAGTAGTCTTACCTGGGAAATATTATGGGCAGAGGAGCCTGGTGGGCCACAGTCCATGGGGTCCCAAAAGAGTAGGACATGACTTAGCAACTAAACAACAAGTCAGCAGGTAATTTGGAGACTGTCAGACTGCTACTGTATAAGGAGAAATGAGCAGGCACTTGTTACAAGCTGTTATGGGAAGAGAATGACTTCGAACAAGGTTGCTCTTTGAAACTGAACCAGAATCTGAGTAAACTGACAGACAGTTGGAGGCTGCCTGCTGTTCACACCACCCACATTGATATGGACAACTAAGTCCTTCATTAAAGGAAATGTGGTAAGTTCATATCCTGATCTACTGTACTGCTTCATTAGACTTGCCATCCGGAGATCAAGTATTCATTGGCATCAATGCTCTTATTGCACTATTGAAATGCCTGTAATTTAAAGATTTCTGCTTTTCAACTGAATTCAGATATAGCATAAAACAAGACACAAACTGAAAAAAGAGAAATTTTTAATAAACTGTACTATTTTTAATAAACTGCACTAAAGGATTCTTATAAGTCAAAAAGAAAAAGATTAATAGTCCAGAAGGGGGGAGGAAAGTAACAAAAGACATGGTTTCCAAAAAACATGTACAAACATCTAAATCCTGTTGAACTATGACCAGCTACACTTAAGAGAAATACATATTTTCCTTCAATGGGAAGCCAGTCATTGGCAATCAATTTTGTCAAGTACAAGATATCTATAATATCCACAGTGTGGACAAGTATGTGAATAGTTCTGCTGCACATTATTGAATTATATGGAAAATTGGGTAAAACATTCTTCCAGGATGTTCAGGAATATCTTTCAAAATGAAAAATGCACTATATGTTTTCTCCAGCTTTTCTACTTTTATGTACTTATGTTAAAAATATACTTCTTTTGGGGGAAAAAATATTGGTTAGTGACAACTGAAAAGCAGTGTCTATCAATATGGGCTTTGTTTATGGCACTTTCAAATAGTTAAATAAGGCACAGATATTAGAAAAATATGGGTATATGTACCAAAAGGAAATTTACTCAAAGGACTAACATCCTTTCCAAACCAGTTCATCTCATTAAAAAGAGCAAGGTATATAAGTGCATATTCATAGGCTAGTTGTGTTAAATATATGCATACCCTCACTGACATACAAGCCTAGATTAGAAACCAACAGTCACACACTATGTGAAAAGTTGAATTATTTCTATTGTTAATACATTAAGTTATTTCTTAAAACAAGCCCTCTTTCTGCTAATGGTCTAAAACTTCATCATAGTAGAAGAGCACAATTGCTCCTTTTAAAAATTCATAGTATTTTTCTGTTATTTGTTTTATATCATCTTTATATGTCTGTATTGTTGATTAGTCACTAAATCATGTCTGACTCTTGTGATCCCAAGGACTATAGCCTGCCAGGCTCCTCTGTCCAAGGGATTTCCCAGGAAAGAATATTGGAATGGGTTTCCATTTCCTTCTCCAGGGGGCTTTCCTGACTCCAGGGGATTGATTCAATCCCTCCAGCAGATTGAACCCACATCTTCTGGTTGTCAGGTGGATTCTTTCACTGAGCTACCTGGGAATCCCCTTTATATGTGTACCTTAACATATTTTGCCGAATTGTCAACCTCCCCATGGTAGTCAATTTCAGACATGACTCACAATGTCCCCCCAGCTATTCATGCTCTGATGACTCTGCTTCCCATGTGTGACTGGGCCTACTGACTTGCTTATGACAAAAAATATTTGGCAAAGGTGATGATGATTACTCCCAAGATTAGTTTTTAAAAGTGTGTGTATTTCATTTTGTTTGGATTTTCTATCTCTTTCTCTGTTCCACCTGGCAAGAAACTTGGAAACTTTCCAGTGACAGCCCACAAGTAGGTGAATTTTGTCAATGGCCTTTTGAGTGGTTAGTGAGGGTGTATTGGAAGTGTCCTTTCCTCCTTCCCAGCAAGGAAATCAAGCCAGTCAATCCTAAAGGAAACCAACTCTGAATATTCATTGGAAGGACTGATGCTGAAGCTGAAGCCCCAATACTTGGGCTGCCTGATGTGAAGATCCAACTCATTGAAAAAGACCCTGATGCTGGGAAAGATTGAAGGCAGGAGATGGAGCCCGCAGAGGTCGAGATGGTTGGATGGCATCACCAAATCCATAGACATAAGTTTGAGCAAGCTCCAAATATTACCATGATAAAATATACTCCTGGACAATATGAATAAATTAAAATATTTAATAAAATATAAAAAGTAATATTTATATAGTATTTTATATAGATTCTATAGTATTATACAGAACCCTGTATAATTTTAATAGGATACATTAGATAAGTGGTTTTCAAAGGGCTAATGGTAGATCAGTGACATCAGAATTCAGGAAAATTTAGAAATGCACATCTCAGGCTCTATGTCAGACATAATGAACTTGAAACTCTTGTTGTAGAGACCAGCAATCTATTTTACCAAGTGTTCTACATAATTCTGATGTAAAGCTCACCAAAATTTAAGTGGATTAAAAAAGCAAAGGTTCAATTATTGAATGGTTAGATAGGGATGAGGGGCTAAGAAGGGGGCCTGTAACATGAGCTTGATCTTAAAAACTAGGTTAATAACAGTCACAATTTTCTGATGGCCAGATATCAACATGCATTTTGAAGGCTTATTTAGGCTATAGGTTATCTCACCACAAACCATACCAAACTTAGTGGCTTTTAAAAATTCAAAGCTTTACTCTATCTCATAAGCTTTTCAGTTGACTAGGTAGTTTTTTTCCGATGGTCTTGCCTTGTTCACTCATGCTCCTACATCTAGTTAGTAACCACTGTGTTGCAAAGTCCTAGCAGGTCTCAAATGTGTGCTGCAAGAACTAGAGGACTGAATCTAACTCTCTCTGCCCACAATCTCTCTACATCATATAGTCTGGTTTGACTCTCTTTAGATGGACTCTGGCTTAAAATACAGCAATTAACACTCAGGGGCCTTCCAGACTAGGCCTGAAACTGTCACACGGTCACTTTCATTATGTTTTATTAGGAGAGGAAACCACAAGGCCACCCAAATTCTAGACAAAAAGAAAATATAGAGTTCATCTCCAGATGAGAGGAATAACATGTACATACAAGAAGGAGAGAAACTGTTGGCTGGCCATCTTAAAAGAAAAGTTAACCCATAATTTATTGTAATCAGAGAATAAATGTCTCAAGTCATCAATTAAATGTTTCAGGCCAAAAATGATACACAACCCTTCTCTAATATTTTATTAATTATTCAAATGGTGCCACCAAATTTCAAAGAACAGAGAGTGCATTTCTTTGTGTATCCTGCAGAACCATTAAATTGGTGAATACTGACAATGTCTACGCCAAAAAAGATTCACTTTCATATGAATTTCAGTACTGGTGATGTTAGTAATCTAACCACAAAGTCATTTTGCCTTCCTTCCTTTGTCTCCGATGCTGTAAATAACCAGGACAATGACTAATCTATTCTTTACCTTTTAAATTTGAAGATTCAGTTGCAGGAAATGATTCTTGTGATTGCTGAGAGAAGGGTGTACACTGCTTTTAAATATATTTCCTAAAATTTTTCAGAGGCATATTTAAAATTATTACTTTTATTTTCCTAATACTTTTTTTCATGTACTTTCTAATTTTTAAAATCTCTTAAGTGAAATATGTCCTAAAACACTGGTTCTAAAATGGAATTGCAGAAAATAAAATCATCTCTCACTTTTGTCTGCATTTTACTTTAATTTTATGTTTACCAAAAATCATATATCTGATGAATTTAAAAGGTAGGTAAATCATTCAGTTCAGTTCAGTTCAGTCACTCAGTCATGTCCCACTCTTTGCGACCGATAGACTGCAGCACACCAGGCCTCCCTGTCCATCACCAACTCCCAGAGTTTACTCAAACTCATGTCCGTTGAGTTGGCAATGCCATCCAACCATCTCATGCTCTGTCGTCCCCTTCTCCTCTCGCCTTCTATCTTTCCCAGCTTTGAGGTCTTTTCAAATAAGTCAGTTCTTAACATCAGGTGGCCAAAGTATTGGCATTTCAGCTTCAGCATCAATCCTTCCAATGAATATTCAGGACTGATTTCCTTTAGGTTTGACTGGTTGGCTCTTCTTGCTGTACAAGGGACTCTCAAGAGTCTTCTCCACACCACAGTTCAAAAACATCCATTCTTCAGTGCTCAGCTTTCTTTACAGTCCAACTCTCACATCCATGCACGACTACAAGAAAAACCATAATTTGACTAGACGGGCTTTGTTGGCAAAGTCAAGTCTCTGTTTTTTAATATGCTGTCTAGGTTGGTCACAACTTTTCTTCCAAGGAGTAAGCATCTTTTAATTTCATCATTAGGAAAGCTATTGTGCAATAGATTCTTACATTAGATACTTATATTTTCAAAGCATCATTTTGGTTATTTCTTGCTCAGATTTCAGCAAATAAACTACTTTCTTTGAAAACTATTATTAGAATATTCTTCCAAGTTATCACAGTTTAACAAGATTTAATCATTAATAGATTCTTTAAATATATTACATTACATATAACATGTATTATATTTTATATTTTATTTTAACATGATTATATTCTTTGCAGCCAAAGATGGAGAAGCTCTATACAATCAGCAAAAACAAGACCGGGAGCTGACTGTGGCTCAGATCATGAACTCCTTATTGCCAAATTCAGACTTCAACTGAAGAAGGTAGGGATAACCACTAGGCCATTCAGGTATGACTTAAATCAAATCCCTTATGACTATACAGTGGAAGTGAGAAATAGATTTAAGGGACTACATCTGATAGACAGAGAGCCTGATGAACTACAGATGGAGGTTCATGACATTGTACAGGAGACAGGGATCAAGAACGTCCTCATGGAAAAGAAATGCAAAACAGCAAAATGGTTGTCTGAGGAAGCCTTACAAATAGCTGTGAAATGAAGAGAAGCTAAAAGCAAAGGAGAAAAGGAAAGATATTCCCATTTGAATGCAGAGTTCCAAAGAATAGCAAGGAGAGATAAGAAAGCCTTCCTCAGTGATCAATGCAAAGAAATAGAGGAAAACAATAGAATGGGGAAGACTGGAGATCTCTTCAAGAAAATTCAGAGATAACAAAGGAACATTTCATGCTACAATGGGCTCAATAAAGGGCAGAAATTGTATGGACCTAACAGAAGCAGAAGATATTAAGAAGAGGTGGCAAGAATACACAGAAAAACTGTACAAAAAAGATCTTCATGACCCAGATAATCACGATGGTGTGATCACTCACCTAGAGGCAGACAGCCTGGAATGTGAAGTCAAGTGGGCCTTAGAAAGCATCACTAAGAACAAAGCTAGTGGATGTGAGGGAATTCAGTTGAGGTATTTCAAATCCTGAAGGATGATGCTGTGAAAGTGCTGCACTCAATATGCCAGCAAATTTGGAAAACTCAGCAGTGGCCACAGGACTGGAAAAGGTCAGTTTTCATTCCAATCCCTAAGAAAGGCAATGCCAAAGAATGCTCAAACTACCACACAATTGCACTCATCTCACATGCTAGTAAAGTAATGCTCAAAATTCTCCAAGCCAGGCTTCAGCAATACGTGAACCATGAACTTCCAGATGTTCAAGCTGGTTTTAGAAAAGGCAGAGGAACCAGAGATCAAATTGCCAATATCTGCTGGATCATCAAAAATGCAAGAGAGTTCCAGAAAACCATCTATTTCTGCTTTATTGACTATGCCAAAGCCTTCAACTGTGTGGATCACAATAAACTGTGGAAAATTCTGAAAGAGATGGGAATACCAGACCACCTGAACTGCCTCTTGAGAAACCTGTATGCAGGTCAGGAAGCAACAGTTAGAACTGGACATGGGACAACAGACTGGTTCCAAACAGGAAAATGGTAGGTCAAAGCTGTATATTTTCACCCTGCTTATTTAACTTATATGCAGAGTACATCATGAGAAACACTAGGCTGGAAGAAGCACAAGCTGGAATCAAGATTGCTAGGAGAAATACCAATAACCTCAGATATGCAGATGACACCACCCTTATGGTAGAAAGTGAAGAGGAACTAAAAAGCCTCTTGAAGAAAGAGAAAGACGAGAGTGAAAAAGTTGGCTTAAAGCTCAACATTCAGAAAATTAAGATCATGGTATGTGGTCCTATCATCTCATGGGAAATAGATGGGGAGACAGTGGAAACAGTGTCAGACTTTATTTTGGGGGGCTCCAAAATCACTGCAGATGGTTACTGCAGCCATGGAATTAAAAGACGCTTACTCCTTTGAAGGAAAGTTATGACTAACCTAGATAGCACATTAAAAAGCAGAGACATTACTTTGCCAGCAAAGGTCCATCTAGTCAAGGCTATGGTTTATCCAGTGGTCATGTATGGATCTGAGAGTTGGACTGTGAAGAAAGCTGAGTACTGAAGTATTGGTGCTTTTGAACTGTGGTGGAGAAGACTCTTGAGAGTCCCTTGAACTGCAAGGAGATCCAACCAGTCCATCCTGAAGGAGATCAGTCCTGGGTGTTCATTGGAAGGACTGATGCTGAAGCTGAAACTCCAATACTTTGGACACCTCATGTGGAGTTGACTCATTGGAAAAGACCCTGATGCTGGGAGGGATTGGGGCAGGAGGAGAAGGGGACGACAAAGGATGAGATGGATGGATGGCATCCCCGACTTGATGGACATGAATTTGAGTCAACTCCGGGATTTGGTGATGGACAGGGAGGTCTGGCGTGCTGTGATTCATGGGGTCACAAAGAGTCAGACATGACTTAGCGACTGAACTGAACTGAACTGAAGATCAACAAGACATAGAAATATAATCAAACACTATCCAAGTCTTCTCCATTACTGGGATACAGGGAATAGACTGAATTTCAAATTACTCATAAGCATGAAAGTACATACCAAATTCCCACAGAAACACCACTGGACCTTGAGCCATTTTTGTAAGTCTGTGGGTATTGAGAGTAGGGAAAGATAGTCTTTAAAGGGCATGGGTTTGAGTAAACTCCAGGAGTTTGTGATGGACAGGGAGGCCTGGAGTCCTGCCAGGGGTCGCAAAGAGTCACAGGGTCAAAGGATCACAAAGTGCTGCCAGGGGTCACAAAGAGTTGGACATGACTGAGCAACTGAACTGAACTGAGCTGAACATGTATTAGCTACTATATTATCCTGTTTGAAATTTTGAATAAATCTATGAGAAAAAAATGAGAAATTTTTAGACATCTTGTATTTTATCTTTGAGACACAAGTCTTTATCTTTGAAGACTAATAAAAATGCCATTATATTTTTTCTGCTTCTAGAGATCAATATTTAAATATTACAGTGTAATTTAAGTTTTGTCAGAAAGCCAACTGAGGAAAAGCCACTGTAAAACTGTAACTCCTAAATCATTCATAAATTCACTGTGTTTGTCTAGTGTCAATGACAACTACATGTCACTTCCCACTTGATGATTTTTTCACTACATAAATTGCTCTTGAATTAAATTAAGGATTTTCTATGTAAAACCCAGAAACTCCTAAGCAAATAATTAAGCAGAAACCGATATGAATTTAATATTAATTGTTAGTTCAGTTCAATCACTCAGTCATGTCCAACTCTTTGGGATCCCATGGGCTACAGCATTCCAGGCTTCCCTGTCCATCATTAATTGCTAAACTAAGTGTTAAAAAAAATCTTGAAATAGAAAGTCTAGAGATAGATCCACATAAATATATTCACCTGATTTTTGACAAAGCAGCCAAGGCAATAAAATGGAGAAAAAACAGCTTTCTCAACAAAAGTGCTGAAACACTGGAGATCCACATGGGAATAAATAAAGTAAACAAAGATTGTTTTCTCCACAGAAATAATAACACTTCAAAAAGACTTATACCAGCACACCCTGTGGCTACCAGGACTGCTGTATTCAGGGCCCCTGACCCAATGGCAGGACACTGTCGACACCCACCTCCACCAGAGATCCTTGGACACCCATAGGCAAGTCTGGCTCAGTCTCTTGTGGGGTCACTGCTTCTTTCTACTGGGTCCTGGTGTGCACAATGTTTTGTTTGTGCCCTCCAAGAGTTTGTTTTCCCAGTCCTGTGCAATTTTTGCAATCAAATCCCACCTGGCATGCATTGGAGAAGGAAATGGCAACCCACTACTGTATTTTCGCCTGGAAAATCCCAGGGACAGAGGAGCCTGGTGGGTGGCCATCTATGGGGTCTCACAGAGTTGGACACGACTGCAGTGACTTAGCAGCAGCAGCAGCAGCAGCCTTCAAAATCAAATTCCCTGGGAGTTCTCAGTTCCTTTTCCAGATCCCCAGGTTGGGGAATCTGTTGTGGGCCCCAAAAGTTTTGCAACAGTGGGATAACTTCTTTTATATAATTGTTCTTCAGTTTGTGGGTCATCAGCTTGGTGACTGTATGGTGGGGTTAATGGAGACCTCCTTCAAGATGATTTATGTTACATGCAGCACTCCCAGGTCTGTTGAAATCAGAGCCCCTGTCCCCGAGGCAGGCCACTGCTGATCCATGCCTCAACAGGAGACACTCAAACACTCAGAAGTAGGTCTTGCTCAGTCTCTGTGTTGTCTCTGGGAACTGGTATGCACAAGGTTTTGTTTGATCCCTCTGAGCATCTCTGGCAGTTATGGGATTTGATTCTAAATGCAATTTTGCTCCTTCTACATCTTGTTGGATCTTTTGCTTTGCTCTTGGACATGAGGTATATTTTTTTGGTGGGATCCAACTTTCTCTTACCAATGGTTGTTCAGCAGTAAGTTGCAATTTTGAAGTTCTCATAGGAGAAGATGAACACACGTCCTTCTACTCTGCCATCTTTTGTCAGGGTCATTGGTTGTAACCAATAAATCACTCTCATCAGAGATATCAAAAATGGGGGAGGTTATACATGTGTGGGTGTGGAAGGTATGTGGAGATCTCTCTACAGTAAGGTCAACTTATGCCTAATTCTAACACAACTTTAAAAAATAAATTACATTAAAAATAAGAGTACTGGTTGTTTATGAATGTTCAACTGATGTACATATAGAAGTAACATTTTTGATAGCAGTCTTTGTGCATAGGAGAATATATTTCAAAAATACATATCTCCTTAATGAGTATTCTGAAAGAAGTTTGTATCTAGAATTCATAGCTTGCACAATTTTCAAAAATCTTTATAAACATCAACTATCAAACTGATTCAATCTATAGAAATCATTTCAAGAAACCTTTTCACCTAAATTGTATTTTTCATTGACTAAAATTGTGAAAGATTGAAAGAAAAAGGAGAAAAAAGGGGCAGAGAATGCAATGGTTAGACAGCATCACTGACTCAGTAGGCATGAATTTGAGCAAACTCCTGGAGTAGTGGAGAACAGAGGAGCCTGGCGTGCTGCAGTCCATGGGGTTGTAAAGAATTTGACATGACTCAGTCATTGAAAAACAACAACTAGACTAATTAAATAACAAGACTAATGTTAAAGGATATTACCTTTTTGAAGTATTTAGAAGTCTATTATTTTTAGGATTGACTAGTAGCATTTATTTAGAATCCATGGGGTTGTAAAGAATTTGACATGACTCAGTCATTGAAAAACAACAACTAGACTAATTAAATAACAAGACTAATGTTAAAGGATATTACCTTTTTGATGTATTTAGAAGTCTATTATTTTTAGGATTGACTAGTAGCATTTATTTAGAATATATATTCAAGAAATAAATCATAGAGGAGCATGCATACACATATACACATGAATATAAGGGTGTATATTGTGAAGAACATAATTTCCCCTGTCATGTATTTGTCAGTGTGGCACAAACTAAATAGAGATGATTCTCAGAATGAATGAAGTCATCTTAATATCTACATATTTACATAAGACTAATGTAAAGCAGTTGCACTTGCTTTACCCCTATCTTTGTACAATCTTGGCTATTATTTCATACAATTAGGTAAATACACAATGATAAAAGCATAAACATTTTCTGAACAAGTTCAACAATGATAAAATAGAAGAAATACTTTATTTTGTCTGAAGATAATGTTCAAGTGTGTAAGTTAAAATCCCTTTTAAAACTTAAACAAGTTATTTGGAAACAAATGAGTAAATTGCAATTATCCTAAAAAAGATCTGGGGCAATTATTTAAAAATTTATAAATAAAAAAAATAAAAATATATTTAAAAATATATTTAATAATTATTTAAATAATTATTTAAAATTATTTAAAACACACTGAAGTCTATATGTATGAAAATGTATTCTTTTCATTTTTGTGGAAATATGGGTTTCTGGGAATGTAAGGATTACTAGGAGTTTGTGTCACTTTTTTTTCCTCTGATAAAAATATACTTTCTCTGAAAATATCTTGTTCAGTGCTCATTTTGCCTTCACTCCATATTATATCAAAATTCTTTCCTTTTTTTATTTGTACTTCCCTCAAAAATAAATATAGTTATATGCTTTTAGAAGAAGGGGGGTCCCTTAAGATAGACATATGTTGTAAAGCACATTAAGTTTACCCATTAGTTTACTTCTGGAAGAAGTACACTGAAAGAAGATTAAATAAAAGCCCTGAGGAACTGGAAATGGAAGTCAAAAATAGAACCTGCAACTAGAAATTTAAAGTTTTAGAGAAGTTTAATCATAAAGAGGCACTGTAAAGATGTTTGTGCAGATTACAGTAAAGAAAACCACAAAAAATAAACTTTAGGATTTTTTTTTTTAACCTCTTGTTCTAGAGTCATTACTTAAAGTATGCAAACATGTGCAATCAATTGAACTACTAATAGAAGAGTCAGATATTTTTGGAAGCAACACTGGTAGATCTTGGAGAGTAAAAATGATCTATGAAATTATTATTTTTTAACACAGCAGCAAAACATGTTGATGGACAAATGGGTTAAAAGTTTGGTTATGAGCTAATTTTTGGCCTTTATATGCCTGCATGCATATTTAAAATTAATGAAAACTGTCTATAAGTGTCCTAAACGTAACTATATGTAAAATGGAGGATTTGGATTTTCATATTTCTAAGTCCTCAATTTTGTAAAGAATAGATGAAATATTCTACAATTATACTTTCATAAATTAACCTACTTATAACATGCTTTCTAGGTGATAAATACCAATAATATATTTAAAATAATACATTTGTATTAAACTGTTTAAACATCATATTCATAAGATTTCAAGAGACAATGATATAATTAAATTGCTTCAGTCATGTCTGACTCCTTACAAATCTATGGACTGTAGCCTTTAATCCATTTAACAGACAGCTAACATCCAAGGCAAGTTACTATAGCATCATACAGACATATACTACTCAAACTACATTCAGGAAAAAAAAGATAGCTAGATTGATAACCATAAAAACTATACTATCGTGAGGGCATATTAATTTATAACTATCTCTTTAATTTATAATAAATATATAATAAATAATAAATAAATTTTAATATAATAATAAAGCTCTGTAAATAGACATCAGTGGATCACAGAAAGAAACAAGAGAATTACAGAAAAATATCTACTTCCGCTTCATAGACTATGCTAAAGCCTCTGACTGTGTGGGTCACAACAAACTGAAAAATTCTTCAAGAGATGGAAATACCAGACCACTGTACCTGTCTGCTGAGAAACCTGTAAGCAGGTTAAGAAGCAGTTAGAACCAGACATGGAACACTGACTGGTTCAAAATTTGGAAAGGAATACATCAAGACTGTATATTGTCACCCTGCTTATTTAACTTATATGTAAAGTACACGATGTGAAAAGCTGGGCTGGATGAATCCTAAGAGAAACTAAAGAGTCTCTTGATGAAGGTGAAAGAGGAGAGTGAAAAAACTGGTTTAAAACTCAGTATTCAAAAACCTAAGATCATGGCATCCAGTCCCATTACTTCATGGAAAATAGATGGATAAAAAATGGAAACAGTGAGAGACTTTATTTTCTTGGGCTCCAAAATCGCTGCAAATGGTGACTGCAGCCATGAAATTAAAAGACGCTTCTTGGAAGAAAAGTTGTGAGAAACCCAGATAGCATATTAAAAAGCAGAGATATCATTTTGGCCACAAAGGTCCGTATTATCAGAGCTATGATTTTTCCAATAGTAGAGTATAGATTTAAGAGTTGGACAATTAAGAATGCTGAGAGCCAAAATATTTATGTTATCAAGCTGTGGTGCTAGAGAAGACTCTTGGGAGACACTTGCACAGCAAGGAGATCAAACCAGTGAATCCTAAAGGAAATCAACCCTGAATATTCATTGGAAAGACTGGTACTGAAGCTGAAGGTCCAGTACTTTGCCCAACTGATGAGAAGATTCGACCCACTGGAAAAGACCCTGATGCTGGGAAAGATTGAGGGTAGGAGAAGAAAGGGGCAAAGGCAGATGCAATGGTTGGATGTCATCATCTACACAAATAACATGAGTCTGAGCAAATTCTGGGAGACAGTGAAGAACAGGGAAGCCTGGTGATGAAGTCCAGGTGATCACAAAGAAGCAGACATGACTTAGCAACTGAACAACAAACAAATTATCTTTATTCTGAGGAATTGGATCTTTATAAAAATACATTCCTTGATTCCAATGTCCAGATGAGTAGCTTGAAATATAAAATACCTACTGAGGTACATATGTATTAATATATATCATATAAATTCATATACATATATATACACACATGTTCAGTTCAGTTTAGTTCAGTTTCTCAGTCATGTCTGACTCTTTGCAACCCCATGAATCGCAGCACGCCAGGCCTCCCTCTCCATCACCAACTCCCGGAATTTACTCAAACTCATGTTCTTCAAGTCGGTGATGCCATCCAGCCATCTCATCCTCTGTCATCCCCTTCTCCTCCTGCCCCCAATCCCTTCCAGTATCAGGGTCTTTTCCAATGAGTCAGCTGTTCACTTCAGGTAGACAAAGTATTGAAATTTGAGCTTCAGCATCAGTCCTTCCAATGAACACCCAGGACTGATCTCCTTTAGGATGGACAGGTTGGATCTCCTTGCAGTCCAAGGGACTCTCAAGAGTCTTCTCCAACACCACAGTTCAAAAGCATCAATTTTTCGGTGCTCAGCTTTCTTCACAGTCCAACTCTCACATCCATTCATGACCACTGGAAAAACCATAGCCTTGACTAGACGGACCTTTGTTGGCAAAGTAATGTCTTTGCTTTTTAAAATGCTATCCAGAAACTATAAAACTCCTAGAGGAGAACATAGGCAAAACACTCTCCGACATAAATCACAGCAGGATCCTCTATGATCCACATCCCAGAATTTTAGAAACAAAAGCAAAAATAAACAAATGGGACCTAATGAAACTTAAAAGCTTTTGCACAACAAAGGATACTATAAGTAAGGTGAAAAGACAGCCCTCAGATTGGGAGAAAATAATAGCAAATGAAGCAACAGACAAAGGATTAATCTCAAAAATATACAAGCAACTCCTCCAGCTCAAATCTGGAAAAATAAATGACCCAATCAAAAAATGGGCCAAAGAACTAAACAGACATTTCTCCAAGGAAGACATACGGATGGCAAAAAAACACATGAAAAGATGCTCAACATCACTCATTATCAGAGAAATGCAAATCAAAACCACAATGAGGTACCATTATACACCAGTCAGGATGGCTGCTATCCAAAAGTCTACAAGCAATAAATGCTGGAGAGGGTGTGGAGAAAAGGGAACCCTCTTACACTGTTGGTGGGAATGCAAATTAGTACAGCCACTATGGAAAACAGTGTGGAGATTCCTTAAAAAGCTGGAAATAGATCTGCCATATGACCCAGAAATACCACTTCTAGGCATACACACTGAGGAAACCAGATCCGAAAGAGACACATGCACCCCAATGTTCATCGCAGCACTGTTTATAATAGCCAGGTCAAAGAAGCAACCTAGATGCCCATCAGCAAACGAATGGATGAGGAAGCTGTGGTACATATACACCATGGAATATTACTCAGCCATCAAAAAGAATTCATTTGAATCAGTTCTAATGAGATGGGTGAAACTGGAACCCATTATACAGAGCAAAGTAAGCCAGAAAGATAAAGACCATTACAGTATACTAACACATATATATGGAATTTAGAAAGATGGTAACGATAACCTTATATGCAAAAAAAGAAAAAGAGACTCAGATGTATAGAACAGACTTGTGGACTCTGTGGGAGAAGGTGAGGGCCGGATGTTTCAAGAGAACAGCATCAAAACATGTATATCTAGGGTGAAACAGATCACCAGCCCAGGTTGGATGCATGAGACAAGTGCTCAGGCCTGGTGCACTAGGAAGACCCAGAGGGATGGGGTGGAGAGGGAGGAGGGAGGGGGGACCGGGATGGGGAATACATGTAAATCCATGGCTAATTCATTTCAATGTATGACAAAAACCACTGCAATGTTGTAAAGAAATTAGCCTCCAACAAATAAAAATAAATGAAAGAAAAAAAATATTAAAAAAAATAAAAAATAAAATAAAATGCTATCTAGGTTGGTCATAACTTTCCTCCCAAGGAGTAAGTGTCTTTTAATTTCATGGCTGCAATTACCATCTGCAGTGATTTTGGAGCCCCCCCAAAAAAAGTCTGACACTGTTTCCCCATCTATTTCCCATGAAGTGATGGGACCGGATGATATTATCTTAGTTTTCTGAATGTTGAGCTTTAAGCCAACTTTTTCATTCTCCTCTTTCACTTTCATCAAGATGCTTTTTAGTTCCTCTTCACTTTCTGCCATAAGGGTGGTATCATCTGCATATCTGGAGTTATTGTTATTTCTCCCAGCAATCTTGATTCCACCTTGTGGTTATTCCAGCCCAGCTTTTCTCATGATGTACTTTGCATATAAGTTAAATAAGCAGGGTGACAATATACAGCCTTGACATACTCTTTTTCCTATTTGGAACCAGTCTGTTGTTCCATGTCCAGTTCTAACTGTTGCTTCCTGACCTGCATACAGGTTTTTCAAGAGGCAGTTCAGGTGGTCTGGTATTCCGATCTCTTTCAGAATTTTCCACAGTTCATTGTGATCCACACAGTCAAAGGCTTTGGCATAGTCAAGAAGGCAGAAATAGATGTTTTTCTGGAACTCTCTTGCTTTTTTGATGATCCAGCTGATGTTGGCAGCTTGATCTCTGGTTCCTCTGCCTTTTCTAAAGCCAGCTTGAACATCTGGAAGTTCACAGTTCACGTATTGCTGAAGCCTGGCTTGGAGAATTTTGATCATTACTTTACTAGCGTGTGAGATGAGTGCAATTGTGCGGTAGTTTGAGTGTTCTTTGGCATTGCCTTTCCACCTTCAACCTTTCCCAGCATCAAGGTCTTTCCCAATGAGTCAGTTCTTCACATCAGGTGGCCAAAGTATTGGAGTTTCAGCTTCAGCATCAGTCCTTACAATGAATATTCAGGACTGATTTTCTTTAGGATGGACTGGTTGGATCTCCTTGCTGTACAAGGGACTCTCCAGAGTCTTCTACAACACCACAGTTCAAAAGCATCAATTCTCTGGTGCTCAGCTTTCTTTACAGTGCAACTCACACACCCATACATGACTACTGGAAAAACCATAGCTTTTACAATACGGACCTTTGCTGGAAAAGTAATGTCTCTGTTTTATAATATTCAGCCTAGGATGGTCATAGCTTTTCTTCCAAAGAGCAAGCATCTTGTAATGTCATGGCTGCAGTCACCATCTGCAGTGTTTTGGGAGCCCCCCAAAATAAAGTATGTCACTGTTTCCATCATTTCCCTATCTATTTGCCATGAAGTGATGGGACTGGATGCCATGATCTTAGTTTTCCTAATGTTGAGTTTTAAGCCAACTTTTTCACTCTCCTCTTTCAAATTTATGAAGAGACTCTTTAGTTCTTGTTCACTTTCTGCCATAAGAGTGGTGCCATCTCTGTATCTGAGGTTATTGATATTTCTCCCAGCAATCTTGATTCCAGCTTGTGCTTCATCCAGCCCAGCATTTCACATGATATATCCTGCATATAAGTTAAATAAGCAAGGTAACAATATACAGCTTTCATGAACTCCTTTCCCAATTTGGAACCAATGTGTTGTTCCATGTCCAGAGAGAAGGCTGCATGGCACTGGAGTGGTGACTGTCCAGTGCCCTGTGACTTTGAGTAGATTCATTAAAAGACAATTCAGTCACTTGCTGCTTGGAGGCAGGACTGAGGTTGAAAGATGGTGGAATAGAAGGACATGTGCTCATCTTCTCCTGTGAGAACTCCAAATTTACAACTCGCTGCTGAACAACCATCAACAAGAGAATGTTGGATTGCACCAAAAAAAGATATCTTACCTCCAAGGTCAAAGAAGTCCCAGCAAGATGGTTGGAGGGGCAAAATCGTATTGAGAATCAATACCCACCAGAGAAGATTGGAGGGCTCAAACAAAACCTTGTGCACACCAAGAGATCCCACACAAACTGCACCATACCTTCCTTTGAGTGCTTGACCCCCTGTGGAGGTATGGGTCTGCAGTGGTCTACCACAGGGACAGGGACCCTGGGTGCAGCAGACCTGGACATGGCATAAGCCCTCTTGAAGGAGGTCACCATTAACCCCACCATAGAGCTGCAAGAATTTACCCAGGACTGGGGAAACAGACTCTTGGAAGGCACAAACAAAACCTTGTGCACACCAGGACCCAGGTGAAAGGAAAAGTGACCCCACAAGACTGATGCCGACTTGCCCATGAGTGTTGAGGAGTCTCTGGTGGAGGCATGGGTTGGTGGTGGCCTGCTGCAGGGTTAGGGGCACTGGGATATTTGGTGAATAGGTTAGCCTAAACTAAAAAGGAAATCGACCTAAATGTGGGCACACAATTGTTCACTGTTCATCTCAATAATGTACATCCTAATACTGCTGCTACTAAGTCACTTCAGTCGTGTCCAACTCTGTATGACCCCATAGACGGCAGCCCACCAGGCTCCTCTGACCCTGGGATTCTCCAGGCAAGAATATTGGAGTGGGTTGCCATGTTCATCTCCAAAGCATGAAAGTGAAAATTGAAAGTGAAGTCGCTCAGTCATGTCTGACTCTTAGCGACCCCATGGACTGTAGCTCACCAGGCTCTTCCATCCATGGGATTTTCCAGGCAAGAGTACTGGAGTGGGTTGCCATTTCCTTCTCCAGTACATCCTAATATTATGGAAGAAAAGAGATTTCAGTACAATCATTTTAACAAAAGAACTGTGAAGCAGCACAATGCACGTCATTACAAGCTGAGATATTTTAAGTCAAACAGAGTTTAATTGTGTGAAATTAGGTCATTTCTGTTTCTATCTTCCTCTGCATTCACTACTTTGACACAACTCTGTTATATCTCTTGAGCTCCATGCGGCACAGAGTGAAAATCATTATTCTAGTAGTGCACTGTTGTGGTTTAGTGACTCAATCTTGACTGACTCTTGAAGACCCCATGGACTGTAGCCTGCCAGGCTCCTTTGTCTCTGGGATTTTCCAGGCCTGATTATTAGAGTGGGTTACCATTTCCTCCTCTAGGGAATTTCCCCAGCCCAGGGATCAAACCCATGTCTCAGAGTCTATTGCATTACAGGTGGATTGTTTTACTGCTGAGCCACTGGTAAAACTCTTAATAGTGCATTAATTTAGGGTTTCTTTGGCAGCTCATATAGTAAAGAATCTGCCTACAATGTGGGAGACCTGGGTTCCAACCCTGGGTTGGGAAGATCCACTGGAGGAGGACGTGGAAACACACTTCAGTATCCTTGCCTGGAGAATCTCCATGGACAGAGGCCACTGGTGGGCTACAGTTCATGGAGTCATAAAGAGTTGGACATGACTGAGTGACTAAGCACAGAGTACATATGTTTGTTTACGTAAATTTACATACATATGTAAAATTGATGTTTGATTTAAATGTGCCTCAAAATCTGAGAACAATCATAAGGGCACTGTTGTACTCCTTGGCAATGCTTCAGTTAATAATTGCTGACTGAACTAGCTTTAGTTATATAAATATAAATTCTAATTTCTGTACATCATTAAAAAATAATTAACTTATGAATAAACTATAGATTAGTTGATGGGTACCTAAAAGAAAACAGTATCAAATACATATATTCTATTTAAAAATCTTTAATATTGAAGATTTTACTTTCTGACTCGAACTTTTTTTTCTTAGACAGGATTCTTTAAGGATGGAATTTACAAATGTTGTATGAAGAAAATGCCTTATGTATTATATGTGATCAATGAATAAAACTGAAGTACATTGATTCTAAATTTCTGTGGGATATTCATTCCATAATTAAAAAAGAAATGTCTCTCAAGCTTAACCTAATTTCTATTCTGATGTGAGATAGAAATCTATTTCCTTTTTATTTTTTTTTCATTTTAAACTTTCTGCAGAATAAAAATGTTGTCTTTAGTACATAAAACAATGTTGAAAAATAAATTATTTTAATTTAAAATGTTTTCATGTAATTACTGAGAATATTCCTTAAAGTCACTTATCTTCATTCTAAACTAACACTCCTAGGTTTCATATCATTGTTGTCCTATTAGAAAAACCAAATTGCCTATTTCATTGATTATTATTTTTTATCAAAATCTCAAATGGACAAAGTCAAATGATGTTGTTATGTCTTACAAAAAATTTGACAGTATCCCTTCCATCAGTGTAGAATGGCCATGATATAATTATGCATTCCTTATTTTAGTCATACAAGACCATGTGCTGTGCTGTGCTAGTTGCTCAGTCGTATCAGACTCTTTGCAACCTCAGGGACTGTAACCTGCCAGGCTCTTCTATCTATGGGAATTCTCCAGTTAAGAATATTGGAATGGGTTGCCATGCCCTCCTCCCGGGGATCTTTCCAACCCAGGTCTCCCACATTGCAGTTGGATTCTTTATCATCCAGCCACCAGGGAAGCCCAAGAATACTGGAGTGGGTAGCCTATCCCTTCTCTGGGGGATCTTCCCAACCAAGGAATGGAACCAGAGTCTTCTGCACTGAAAACAAGAGTCTTAACCAGCTGAGGTGCCAGGGAAGCCCATGTAAGACCATAATACTAGAATTCTCTGAACTGCTTTACCTTAGTCTTCTAATCAAACACTCTGGAGAAAATACCAATATGAAAAATCATAGAAGATACAGACACCAAATATAAGTGAGACAATGATCATAAAATATTTTGTTGCCAATATAGCATCACCCACTCAATGGACATGAATATGAGCAAACTCCAGGAAATAGTGAAGGACATAGAAGTCTGGTGTGCTGCAGTCCATGGGGTCACAGAGTCAGACATGACTTAGTGATTGAACAACAATAACAGATATTACTTAGCCTTCCCAGGTGGCTCAGTGGTAAAGAATCCACCTGCCAATGCAGGAGCTGCAGTAGATACAGGTTTATTCCCTGGGCCGGGAACATCCCCTGGAGGAGAAAATGGCAAGCCTGGATATTATTCTCATCTGGCAAATCCCATGGACAGAGCGGCCTGGTGGGCTAGAGTCTATGGGGTCGCAATGAATTGAATGCAACTTGGGGACTGAACAAGCACAAATATTACTTACCATCTAATTTCTAATCAATCTAAAATCCAATATCTATTACTGTCATGGTGGTGACCTTTCAAATAAGTAGGATAGTAGTGCAATGCTTCTAAAAATCCACATGTTTTCAAGCATATTAGTAAATCTAACTCAATTATTGACTATTGTAACAAAACTCAGAGTGATATCTATCTATCTATCTACCTATCTATCTATCTATCTTCCTGGGTGTATCAGATGGTAAAGAATCTACCACAATGCAGAAGACTCAGGTTCAATCTCTGGGCTTGGAAGATCCCCTGGAGAATATATATAAAGAAAAATATATGTTCTCGAGTCTGACTCTTTTGGACCCCATGCACTGTAGCCCACCAGGGTCCTCTGTCCGTGGAATTCTCCAGGCAAGAATACTGGAGTGCATCACCATTCCCTTCTCCAGGGGATCTTCCCTGCCTAGGGATCAAACCCAGGTGCATTTCAGGCAGATTGTTTACCATCTGAGCCACCAGGGAAGATATTGGATTTTAGATAGATTAGAAATTAGATGGTAAGTAGTATTTTTTGCTTGCTCAGTCCCCAAGTTGCATTCAATTCATTGCGACCCCATAGACTCTAGCCCACCAGGCCGCTCTGTCCATGGGATCTGCCAGATGAGAATAATATCCAGGGTTGCCAATTTCTCCTCCAGGGGATGTTGCCGACTCAGGGAACAAACCTGTATCTACTTCAGCTTCTCCATTGGCAGGAGAGAGAGAGAGAGAGAGAGAGAGAGAGATTTTGTTATCTCAATGTTCTGATATTGCAACTATACAGCAAAACTCTGTGAAATGTGTTTGTACACAAGGAGATTTAATATCTTATTATAAGTCGTATATCTTTGAAAAACTTTGTAGAAAATATGCAAATGTAATACTATAATTTTCTTTACTTGAAGGCTATGCTATAGTAATCAATAAGAATGGCTATTACTGCAGTAAAAGAGAAAGGGACAGGATGTAGTGGATTTTATGGAATTAGTGTCATATAAAAGTATAGGTCCACATTTAATTTAGACATTGATTTCCAAGAGATTTCACTTGGACAGTCCCAATCCAGAGTAGCTCGTCCTTCTGCAGATTTCAATTATATCCTATAAATGCCTGTCATACCACTTATTACACTGCTTTCAATAGCCAATTTTAATGTTTTGATTCAGCTAGATGACAAGCACTAGAACAAAAGGTATTATTTCAATTTGTTAATCGTTATATTCCAAATACAAAGTTACTGATTCATGGTACAAAATTAATAAACATTTATGAGTATATCAATGGAGAAGGCAATGGCACCCCACTCCAGTACTCTTGACTGGGAAATCCCATGGACGGAGGAGCCTGGTGGGCTGCCATCTATGGGGTTGCACAGGGTCCGGCACGACTGAAGTGACTTAGCAGTAGCATGAGTATATCAAACTATTCTAACTATATTTATTTAACAATATAAGCTATACAATAAAATAAATATATTCTTAGTTATGACAATTAAAATATTCTGAAAGGCAGAACATTTTAAACTAAATGGTGAAAGTAAAGTAACCATAATACATCTTATATTTGCTAGCTTTAGACTTTGTGTCAGACACTTTCCATTTCCTTTTTCTTCATGTGTAAAACAAAATGACTCAAATAGTTATCTTATATGTTCCCTTCTAACATGAAATAAGCTTACATTTCTTTAATTAAAATTACTTTTCCCCTAATATTTAATTTTGCATGATTTTGATATTTTGTTTAAGATCATTATTCTGCCAGCTCATTTTTACTAAAAATTTTATGTATATATATATATATACATATACATATACATATATATGTACATATATATATATATATATAAACAGATATTTATTTAAAATAAAGCTAGATCAAAATAAGCCTACATATTATTTTGCTCTTTTACACCAATTTGTTTATTTTTATGTCATAGGTATTTGAGTACCTCAGTGAAAATTGCATTTTTTAAAAACCTGGATTCTTGCTGAAAATCATATTCTCTTTTTAAATTTCCCATTGAATAACTTTGTTTTTTCAATATAAAAATGTTTTTGAGGGGAATATCACTCTTATAGACATCCTTTTTAATACACATGTCTTAAATTATATCTCTGCATGCATTACAGAATGTCTATTATATCCACTCACTGAAATAACATTTCTGAAATTAGTGTGTATGTCATGGCTTTAAAATTTCTTTTAGAATTTTTTAACTAAGCAGGATGGGAAAATGCCCTTTACGCTAAGTCTCTAGACTAAAACCTGAGGACCATAAATCATGAATAGGATTCAGGGAGTCTATGAATAATTTGAAATCATAGTTACAGTCTTGAGTGGATGTGCCTTGTATATTCATATATTTATACCAGCAGTACCTGTCATCATATTATCAAAGGATTCCAGAACACTCACAAAATTAAGAACTAATTCCCCGTGTAGATCCATAGAAATGTTTTTAAACATAATGTGTGTGTGCTGTGCATGTGTGTGTGTGTGCGTATATGTGTGTGTGTGTGTTTGCATGCATGTTAGTCACTCGGTCGTGTCCGACTCTGCAACCCTATGGACTAAATCCTCCAGACTCCTTGGTCCTTGAAATTCTCCAGGCAAGAATACTGGAGTGGGTTGCCATTTCCTAATCCAGGGGATCTTCCCAACCCAGGGATCGAACCCCGGCCTCCCACATTGGCGGCAGATTCTTTACCATCTGAGCTACCAGGGAAGCCCTATAAATATAACACTTCAACATATTCTTGATATCTCTTATATAACCAGGGTGAATAGGAATAACTAGTCTATATTCCTTCTGAGAAGAACAATTCTCTCATGAGCAATGGACATAAATGTTTAAATCCCTTTAAATTAATCCAGTCATAATCTCCTTTGTTTTGTTTCCTTGATGTTTTGTGTGTATGTGTTTGTGTGTGTGCAAACATATATAATTAAGCTTCTCACTTATTTTTGTTACCTTCTAGTTCACATTTATGGCACATATAGCTATATGACAAAGTTTGGTTAAATTTGCTACATGAGAAATTCACTTTGTGATAAAAATTTTAAATTTATGCTATGAATTGTTTTAAATGTAAAGGTATTTAAATTTTTAAAGGAACTATATTGAAAACTTGTGTGTAATTATGCTAAGCATGACTAAATGAAAAGTGCTGTATTTCTACTTTGGAGAGCTTAGGATTTTATTTATGTCTAAATCGACAAATACTGATATCAAAATTTGACTTTAATTCAAATGTTCTGAGAATGCTTTGACGACCACTATTATGAGTTGTGTTACAGAAAAAGAGTCAAAAATGTTCGGAAAATGCATGACTGCTCTGTGCAGTCGTTCATGTTATACACTCCACTCACAACTGAAGTTTTATATAAGTTGCAACCCGGGGTAGCAATGTATGATGAACTTGGTTAAATTGTATATAAGTCTTTCTTTAGTTTATATGAAGCTTTAAGTTCATTAGTAATTGGTTTAAGTTTTTATATTTGACCATGCAATCTTTTCCCCTTTATATCTCATCTCTTGTTTTGGATGAGGTTAGTTTTCTGCAGAACATTGGGAAATAAGTATAATTATAATAAACCAGCTTTATTTTTCTTGAGGTACAGAATGAACTACATCTTAAATCATTTTAATGTATTGGGCAATTTCACTAGAACCACTATTTTATGTTTGTCATCAAGTCATGGTAAAATGACACATTTGATATACTAGTCACTATCCTACTGCTTTGCATCAAATGTCTCAATTAATTACTAATAACATAAAGTTATGTGATAGGCATTATATCTTCTTTTTATTTATGAGGAAAGCAATATGTGTAATGCAATACAGGGGATTTGCTGAGATTTGTCCTAACTAACCCATGGTAGAGTCAGAATATAAATTGGAATGATTTTACTATGACAGATGGGATTTAATTCATTTTCCCTACTCTGAATCTTTGGTTCTTATGATGGCAAAACAATACTAATTTTACAACAGGTCATAGATGACCAGGAAGGACAAGAGGCATGTTTTGAAATCCCATTTGTTCTGCATAAGAAATCTCTCACTTTAAAAAAAAAAAAAAAAAAACAACTTTGATTGAAACAAACCTTTTATATCCCTACTGACCTGAATGTTCTTGCTTTTATCTTTTTCATTGTACATTTGCAGTTTCATTACTTTAAAAAATATTTAAATAAGCTTCCAGTTTTAGGATAGTTCTAGATTGAAAGAGAGTACCAAAGATAGGACAGAGAAATTTCTCTACTCGTGTTACCCTATTTGCCCTATCCTTAACATTTTACTTTGCTGTGGTACATTTGTCAGTTAATGGGACAATAGTGATACAGTATTACTAACTGAAGTTCATAAATTTTTTTCATGTTTCCTCAGTTTTAGCCAATATCCTTTTTCTGTTTTAGGATTTCATGCAGAACACCACATGACATTTAGTGGTCTTGTTTCAGACACTTATTGGCTGACAGTTTCTCAGTGTTTCCTTGTTTTTTATGACACTGCCAATTTCGAGGAGTATTGGTCAGGTATGTTTTAGAATATTCCTCAGTTGTGTCTTTCTGATGCTTTCCTTGGGGTTATGGGTTCTGGGGGAAAGATTACAAGAATTAAATACAATAGATTCCTTGATAATAGGGTACTTATTCATTTCTATTTGACATTCATTGGTCATGGCAAATGAATGTAATGCAAGAATCTGTAAGGAACTTGACTTAGATTCAGATAAATCATAATTACCACTGAAAAACAATATTATTTCTATGTGTATATGCATAATGATTTTAAAGTAAGAGGAAAAGAAATCTTACTCAGCCATTAAAAAGAATTCATTTTAATCAGTTCTAATGAGATGGATGAAACTGGAGTCCATTATACAGAGTGAAGTAAGCCAGAAAGATAAAGACCATTACAGTATACTAACACATATATATGGAATTTAGAAAGATGGTAACGATAACCCTATATGCAAAACAGAAAAAGAGACACAGATGTATAGAACAGACTTGTGGACTCTGGGAGAAGGCGAGGGTGGGATGTTTCAAGAGAACAGCATTGAAACATGTATATTATCTAGGGTGAAACAGATCACCAGCCCAGGTTGGGTGCATGAGACAAGTGCTCGGGCCTGGTGCACTGGGAAGACCCAGAGGGATCGGGTGGAGAGGGAGGTGGGAGGGGGGACTGGGATGGGGAATACATGTAAATCCATGGCTAATTCATTTCAATGTATGACAAAAACCACTGCAATGATGTAAAGTAATTAGCCTCCAACTAACAAAAATAAATGGAAAAAAATAATAATAAAAAAAATAAAGAGGAAAAATAAAATTTATCTCATGGAGATATATATTTATTAGACTAAACAATTTCTCCCCATTATAATTTTATTTCAGTATTTACTGAATGAGACAATTTGATTTTTCACCAACAGTCTAGTCCAATTGCCTTATTCTTTCATTTTTAGAAGTATTTAGTTGGTTAACTGGAGATGAACTGATCAATGGGCATGTAATGTGGTTAATAAGGAAAACATTTTAAAGGGACATTATGTTCAGGTTTTTTTTTTTTTTTTCATTTATTTTTATTAGTTGGAATGTTCAGGTTTAAAGAAGGCTGTAGATGAGATGGAAAGATTTGATTTTATGTGATAAAATCATCTGTCAGGACATAATCTTTGTAGATTAGTTCAAACTTGAATGTATATTTTTGTGAGGTTGAAGTAAAGAGAGACTTATGGAGAACAATAGTGGAAAGATACTGAAAAATTTTCAAGAATAGAAAAATATTTAATATTAAATCAGAATATTACAAAACTATGGTGACTGCAGCCATAAAATTAAAAATGCTTGCTGCTTGAAAGAAAAGCTATGACAAACTTAGATGGCATATTAAAATGTGGAGATGTTACACTGCCAACAAAGGTCTGTCTAGTCAAAGCTATGGTTTTTCCAGTAGTCATGTATGGATGTGAGAGTTGGACCATAAAGAAAGCTAAGTGCTGAAGAACTAATGCTTTTGAACTGTGGTGTTGGAGAAGATTCTTGAGGGTTCCTTGGACTGCAAGGATATCCAACCAGTCCATCCTAAAGGAAATCAGTCCTGAATATTCATTGTTAGGACTGATGCTGAAGTTGAAGCTCCAATACTTTGGCCACCTGATGTGAAGAACTGACTCATTAGAAAAGAGCTGATTCTGGGAAAGATTGAAGGCAGGAGGGGAAGGAGATGGCAGAGGATGAGATGGTTAGATGGCATCACCAGAGATGGAGATGAGTTTGAGTAAGCTCTGGGAATTGCTGATAGACAGGGAGGCCTGGTATACTGCAGTCCATGGGGTTGAAAGGAGTAGGACTCGACTGAGCGGCTGAAATGAACTGAATGGAAAAGCAACGTTCTTGTGACTCTTCTCTTTTTTCCTTCAGTCCTACTGTCATAGACATGCTCTTTTAATTCTTTTGTTTTAATTCTTCTTGTGGATATCTGCATAATTCTAATTTTATTTTTGATACTGATTTGCTAAAATTAGACACTATATTTACTGGTGCCTGATGTTTTATAGGCTTTTATAGCTCTTAGAAGTCTTGACCTTGCATTCACTTATAAATTTAAATTATATATTTAAAGTCTTTTTGTTGTGACTGGCCAATTGAATCTTTCACAGATCCAAGAATTCTCCACATTTAAAGATATATTTGTCTTATGTACTATTTTAGTTTTCTCATCCTACCACCATATCCTAAATTATAGCAAAGCACACATATATTTAGATTGTTACTGTCTTTAACATTTATTTGTATCAGAACCCATTTTGAAGTTTTTCAGTACTTCGGTCATAAAGCTTAGAACACAATTTATATTGCAACTACTGTATAAATATAGCTTACATTGAAACAAATGTGAGTTATGATTACATTACTTTCCTGGATCTAATGCTGTATCCTTTAAGCAAAGAAATAAGAACAAAGTTTAATATATGTCTTTATCATTTGCTAAAATCCTGCCAGCCACAATTCATTTTCTTCACACTAGGAAAAGTTATTTAATATTAAAGGCTTTTGGTGGTGGTGAGTTGTTCTTACTTTTTCCTAGAGATTTTGTTTGTTTTGTTTTTGCTTTTTTACACTTTTCACTTTGAATTGCTTTATTTTATAACAACCTCGAAATTTTGAATGCTATTAGTCAAAATATCTTCCTTGTTGACTGGGGACTTTCATTTTTCTTTTCCCCTAGAGACTTCTATTCTGGAACACTCTAGCCTGCTCCCACTGGGACCAGTTTCCTACCCAGCTGTATTTGTGTTGATCCTTTTTTGGTTGTTGTTTCACTGATTTTTTTGTTGTCGTTGTCGTCGTTGTTGTTTCACTGATTTTAAAGTACTGTTATCTGGATATCACAATCTCTTATATCTTATATTATTCCCATGTTCCTCTGAATTAAATATTTAAGTAAGTTCTTGAAAATGCGTTCATGTGAGATAATTTTGCTCTATGCTTACTTGTTTAAAAATGCCTTTTGCAGTGTAGGTTTATTTATTATTTGAATATATATACTTTACTTTTAAAATTATTGTTGTGATTCAGTCTCTATGTCCTGTCTGACTCTGCAATCCCATGGACTATATCTTGTCAACCTCCTCTGTCTGTGGGATTTCCCAGAGAAAAATACTGGAGTGGATTATAATTTCTTTCTCCTAGGGACCTTCCTGACCCTAGAGATCAAACCTGTGTCTCCTTCACTGGCAGGCAGCTTCTTTATCACTCTAAAAGAAATATATCATTATTTTCTACAATTTGTAATTGATAAGGCAAAACAGGATGCCATTCTGGCTTCTCTGTGTTGTGCATTACTTTTTGTTCTTTTTAATGTTTTTCTTGTCTTCAGAATTGTAAGATAAAATTGGTAATTTGTCTAAACTTGAGTCATTTTAGATATTATCTTAGCATTTTTCAGTTTGAAGTCTCATGATGTTATTCTCTCTGATTATTTCCCTTCTGTTTTTGGTTCATATGTAGCAAATTATTCCACTTCACATTTCCCTTGTGATATTGAATCTCTTAAATTTCCTCATATAACTCTCTTATATTCTCATAGTTTCTATTTTTCTTTTTTTAAATTTATTTAACCTTTCAGTCAAGACTGCTCTATATTCTAGTTCTTAGTTCAATATTTTGGGGTAGAAAAATTAGATCTTAGTTTTACATTACATTTTTATGTTACATAATCTATGAATACAATAATTTCTTGACATTATCTGAGTATCTTCATGCAAGTTTTAATATATTTTTTAATCTTTAAGTTTTAAACTATTTTTCAATTGCCTACTTTATGGCCAATTTACTGTCATGATTTTTCATTTTGGCTTTTCTCTTTCATGCCTGGTTTTTCTTGATTGCCTGATCTTATTAAAATCTCAAGGAATTAAAAGCTCTGAAATTTTATTTTGCTGCTAAATATTCAAACTAAGAATTTTAAATTTTCTACATTTTTGTTCAATTTACTACAAACAATTTTCTCATGGTGGCTTAGACTACAAACCTGGATAGGAGAAATCAGTTCCTAAGTGCTATAGCTGTATCTTTTCAGGTCATCAATTAATCTAGTTTTTCGTTGTTCTTGTCCTCATTATCCACTTTTCTCTACCTGGGTGTTGTGAACTGAACATACCTGTTTTACCATCACACAGATTAACTATTATCCTTTGTTACTGTTATGGACAAGTCAAGCTTACAATTTTTTAACCTCCATAACCCCAAAACACAATCCTATGTTTTATAGAAATTTATGTAAACTCTAAATAGTTGGAGATTTCTCAGACAAATTCGAAGAATAAGATACTAATTTCTATTTTTTAGCCATGCTCAACATGTAAAAGAAGGCCTTTAAAAGCCTATAAATTTTGAAGTGAAACAAGAAGTGGTGTACATATGTGTGTGCATATGCTTTTAGTATTTCTCACAGTTCAATAATTGCAATGAACAATTGTAACATGTCATCTAATTCTAGTTAGAGACTACTAACTGAGATATAGTTGTATTTCTAAATGAATGTCTCTATTTAAATAAATTATCTCTGCAATTCACATTACATTTATTTCTATGATGATGGAGAGATTTATTTCCTTAAAAGAAGAAAAAAATTAACTTTTTACATTTTCATACCTATATGCAAAAAAGAAAAACTAGTTGCAGGGAAGAAAAAGCAAATTATTTTTTTTTATTGACCTGAACTTGACCTTTTGTCAGCAATCTCATTGTCGTTTTCAACAGTGAATTGTTACTTCCAGAACATTATCTTTCAAAATATTTCAATTGTTTTTTTAAATTATTTTTTACTTTCACTTCTGAAAAGTGTATGACCCAACTGACAGTAATAAAACAACATCTGTAAAATGATCAGTGCCTGTTTGATTTTAAGCAGAGATTACATTAACTGAACAGTGACTTGGTTTAGGGAGATGCAATTTATCGCTCATCTTGAAAGGTTAAAAAGAGGCAACTATATATAAAAGTGAATGAAGAGGTAGTTGGTTGGAAATTCAGGACAAAATTCAACTCTTTACCTTTCCACTTGCTCTCAAAGGAGAAAGAATGATGTGATACATTTAAATGTCAGCAAAGTTAAAATCATTCTTGGACTAAATATATTTCCATTTATTTGCTTGTATCACAATAAAATTCAAAATAATGTATTCTCCTGAATAATAAAATATTTAAAACTATGATTCTGAATCTGTTATGTGGATTTTAAGCAGTGATGTGCTGGTAAGTACTCAAAAACAGGCTCTTCCTATAGAGGCAGAAAGAAACCTTGATTTGTAGTGTTTGTCAGCTTTCATAATGAAAATACTCCATGGCTGATTCAACCTGCCTACCTGTCCTTTTGAATGCAAATGGAGAAGAGATGCTAACAAGAGGCTCTGTGAGCAACTGTAAGCCAAATCCTGCAGACCATTACCCCAAGGCTGTTGTGGTGAAATGGAAAATTGTTAAAGGTTTAGATCACCTAGCCTGCATATAAATGATTTTGTTGTTTTGCAGATCAATATGTAATGATTTTTAAAATAGGATTGATGCTGCTTAATCATGACTTGGTTGAATAGCTTCCTTTATAATCAAAATAGATTAAAATATAGGGTCTATATCACACTTATATATGGGTAAAATATGACTCTCCTTCCTCAATGTTTATACCAATGTGTGAATGTGACTAGGAGTCAACTCTATATTCTGCTGCAATTTCCCATAATTAATGATTTGAATTTTACCTCTAGAGAATATGTGCAAAGACTACTGAAATATACTGAGAGGTTTCCCCTCTCAATATTTTGTCATGTTTCCAAAAGTTTCAATTTACTTATGACCAACATAATAATATATGTTCTTTATCATTACAGATATTTTTACTATGAAATATATTTGGGAAGTAAAATGAAAATAACCATCTTTGAGTGTGGAAAAGGAGAAGAGACACAAAGTTTCTTCTTAATTTTTAAACTCATATGTTTGGAATACCAGTGTTTTTTTGTTTGTTTAGTGTGTGTGTGTGTGTGCGGACGTGATGTGCTCAAGTTTATAAAAGTTGATTTAAGAGCTGTGTGGAGAATTCTAGTAACTTATCAAATCTATGGTTCTGCAGCCCAGTCTCTCTGTCTCATTGTAACTCTCTATCCACTGTTGATCAGATATGTTAAAATATTGGATGTTGGCATGACAATTGTGAATAGCATGCACAGTAATAAAACGTTTCAAAGAGAAAAGTATTCTGAATAAAGAAGTTGCATTTATAGTTTAAAAAAGTTTGAGCTGTTTTGAGTCATTAAGTATTAGTCTAAATCTGATGATATTATGTTACTCCAAACATCAAGAACCTAAAATCTCATAATTTCATTGAGAGATAAAAAGAAGATAACCCACAAATAAGTAGGAAACATTAGCAACAAATATTTTGTGTACATCAAATCTCTTGGTACTAGAAGGAAATATCTTTAAAAAGATAGGGGATAATTAGAGTCAATGATAATCCCAGTTCTCATGCTTTTTTAGCATAGATTCTGAACTAATAATATTTCTGTCTTCCCTTTCAGTATCTCTTAGCTTTTCCCAGTAGAATAGATGTGAAATACTATGTACTTGTGGTACACAGTAGTCACTGAAAACATGTGAATCATTCTCTAAGTTTACGGGTCTTACTGCCTTCATAAAAATAGAAGACTTCACTATTCTTGCTTCTATGTGTAAGTAGGCTAGGTTAATGTCTGGGGAAAAGGCAGCCTTTGCAACCATAAGCAGAAGCTGTTTCTATCTCCAACAACATGACCGAATGAGTTTGAGTCAGTAAGTTAATAATATATCTGCTCCATAGTTAGTCACTTTCTCTTGTACACCTCTAGTAAGAATTGACAGTAAATTTAAGTAGTTTGATCTGTTAAAAAACCCAAGCTGTGACCTTGTATTGCTTTGGATTCAATATTTATTATTCATCAATCTTTTAAAACTGGATTAATATTTGGGAAGGATTTACCAGGCAAGAATATTGGAGTGGGTTGCCATTTCCTTC
The DNA here is from genome assembly GCF_023699985.2 of Odocoileus virginianus. Lineage (NCBI taxonomy): Eukaryota > Metazoa > Chordata > Mammalia > Artiodactyla > Cervidae > Odocoileus > Odocoileus virginianus. The sequence goes on along the minus strand of NC_069687.1, from coordinate 22,416,226 downwards.
TCCAGGGGATCTTCCTGACCCAGGGATCGAACCCAGGTATCCCACACTGCAGGCAGACTCTTTACCATCTGAGACACCAGGGAAGTCCAACACTTAGGAAGGAAAGGGAGCATTACTCACTGCCCTCTTCAGAATTCAGCAATGATTTTGACCAAATATCTTATATTCAGTTACACTGTAGATTTTCACAAGCTCAAGAGTAATGGTTCAAGCTAGAATGCATACATAGTATCCATGATTCTCTAACACACTTATCTGGTTCAGGTGCAGTTTTTCCAAATATAGGTCACTTAAAATATTCTTTTTTCCAAGACCCTTGTTTAGCCTAATACAATATCACACAGCACTTCATCATTCACTCAGCAGACAAGATAGGCCCAGTAGATCACCATGATGGTCAAACAAAAGGAAGCATTGCAGGCTACCAAAGTTAGATTATATATGCATGGGAAAAAAAAAAAAATCCATGCACACATTCCAACAACCACATTAATAATAATGTAAAAGATTTTTTAACACTATAAAATAAAACTATATCTTAAATAGTAAGTTGGTACATTAGTAAAAAATTATAAACCCTACCCTTTTTGATTAAAGTTTATTACTTCTGCTATCAAATAATTATAGCAATTTTAAAGATTTCAACCTATGCTTCATTTTGATCTTTTAACTTTATACTTGCAAGAATAGCATTTCAACTTTGTGCATAGGTGACACTGCTACCAAATAAAAGAGGAAAATCCACAGCACAGTAATTAAGGACAATCAAAAGTAATAAATATGTATTGGTTGATAATAACATCCATGAAATAATACACAAAAGTGAGGTCAAGTAGCATATAAAGCCTTTAGGATAATTATGAACATACTTATGCTTCTGTCACAAATTATTGAGAAACAATTTTTAAAAGGAAATATTTTGTTCCATCACATAAACTGTGAATGAAATGCAAACTGAGTGCTGTCACAGAATATTTTATGAGTATGAAGTATTTTATGTCATTTTAAAAATAAACAACATACTCATAAATGTATTGAATAAGAGCCCCCATTTTTTTCTTTTTTTTTTTCCTTTTAAAAAAACAGAGTATAGTTGATTTACTATCTTATGTTAGTTCAGGTGTACAAAAAGGTGATTCAGTCATACATATATATACATGCATACACATATATATGTTTTACATATATATATATAGATATATAGATACATATATATATATATAGTAGTCTGTATCTGTAATCCCATACTCTTAATTTAATCCTCCATCCCACCTTTTCCTCTTTGGTAACCATAAGGTTGTTCTCTGTGTCTATGAGTGTTTCTGTTTTTGTCTATATCTTCATTTGCATTGTTTTTTAGATTCCATATATGTGACATTGTATATATATTATTTGTCTTTGACTTACTTGACTTAGTAAGATATTCTCCAGGTCTACACATATTGCTACAAATGGCAATATTTCATACCTTCTTATGGCTGCAGATCACCATCTTTGCTTGTACACTGTATTGCTTCAGCTAACCTAGACATCTATATGGAATAGCATAGCCAGTGACATTCTCTGGAATCTGATCATCCCTGGTATATTTGATCCATACTTGACTACACAATAGCAAATATCATTCCCTCAAAATATTGACAACAATATGCAGTGATTAAATGGCTATCTGCATGACTTCAGTTCAGTCGGTCAGTCGTGTCCGACTCTTTGTGACCCCACGTACTGCAACACGCCAGGCTTCCCTGTCCATCACTAATTCCTGGAGCTTGCTGAAATTCATGTCCATTGAGTTGGCAATGCCATCCAATCATCTTATCCTCTGTTGTCCCCTTTTGCTCCTGTCTTCAATCTTTCCCAGCATCAAGGTCCTTTCCAATGAGTCAGTTCTTTGCATCAGGTGGCCAAAGTGTTGGAGCTTCAGCTTCAGCATCAGTTCTTCCAATGAATATTCAGGACAGATTTCCTTTAGCGTTAATTGGTTGGATCTCCTTGCAGCTCAAAGGACTCTGAAGAGTCTTCTCCAACACCACAGGTCAAAAGCATCAGTTCTTTGGTGCTCAGCTTTCTTTATGGTCCAGCTCTCACACCCATACATGACTACTGGAAACACCATAGCTTTGACTATTTGGACCTTCATTGACAAAGTAATGTCTCTGCTTTTTAATACTCTGTCCAGGTTTGTCATAGCTTTTCTTCCAAGGAGCAAGTGCCTTTTAATTTCATGGCTGCAGTCACTATCAACAATGAATCTGGAGCCCATGAAAATAAAGCCTTTCACTGTTTCCATTGTTTCCCCATCTATTTGCCATGAAGAGATGGGACCGGATGACATATTCTTAGCTTTTGAATGTTGGGTTTTAAGCCAACATTTTCACTCTCCTCTTTCACATTCAACAAGAGACTGTTTAGTTCTTCTTCATTTTCTGCCACAAGTGTGGCGTCATCTACGTATCTGAGGTTATTGATATTTCTCCCGACAGTATTGCTCACAGCTTGTGCTTCATCCAGCCTGGCATCTCCCATTATGCACACTGCATTAAATAAGCAGGGTGACGGTATACAGCCTTGATGTACTCCTTTCCCAATTTGGAACCAGTCCATTGTTCCATGTCCGGTTCCAACTTTTGCTTCTTGACCTGCATACAGACTTCTCAGGAGGCAGGTCAGGTGGTCTGGTATTTCCCATTTCTTTCAGAATTGTCCACAGTTCATTGTGATCCACACAGTCAAAGACATTGGTGTAGTCAATAAAGCAGAAGTAAATGTTTTTATGGAATTCTTTTTTTTTTTTTGATGATCTAATGGATGTTGGCAATTTGATCTCTGGTTCCTCTGCATTTTCTACATCCAGCTTGAACATCTGGAAGTTTTCAGTTCACGTACTGTTGAAGCCTTAACTTGGATAATTTTCAGAATTACTTTGCTTTCATGTGAGATGAGTGCAATTGTGTAATAGTCTGAACATTCTTTGGCCTTGCTTTTCTTTGAGATTAGAATGAAAACTGACCTTTTCCAGTCCTGTAGCCACTGCTGAGTTTTCCAAATTTGCTGGCATATTGACTGCAGCACTTTCACAGCATCATCTTTTAGAATTTGAAATAGCTGAACTGGAATTCCATCACCTCCACTAGCTTTGTTGGTAGTAATGTTTCCTAAGATCCACTTGACTTCACACTCCAGGATATCTCTGAGTGATCATACCATCATGATTTCTGGGCCATGATCTTTTTTTGTACAGTTCTTCTGTGTATTATTGCCACTTCTTCTTAATATCTTCTGCTTCTGTTAGATCCATACCATTTCTGTTCTTTATCAAACCCATCTTTGTATGAAATGCTCCCTTGTATCTCCAATTTTCCTGAAGAGATCTCTCATCTTTCCCATTCTATTGTTTTCCTCTATTTCTTTGCACTGATCACTGAGGAAGGCTTTCTTATCTCTCCTTGCCATTTTTTGGACTCTTAATTCAGATGGAAATATCTCTCCTTTTCTCCTTTGTCTTTTGCCTCTTTTCTTTTCTCAGCTATTTGTAAGGCCTCCTCAGGCAGCCATTTTGCATTTTTTCATTTCTTTTTCTTGGGAATGACCTTGATCACTTCCTCCTGTACAAAGCCATGAACCTCTGTTCATAAGTCTTTGGGCACTCTATGAAATCAAATTCCTTGCATCTATTTATCACTTTCACTGTATATTTATATGGGATATAACTTAGGTCATACCTGAATGGTCAAGCATTTCCTGACCTCCTTTCTTCAATTTAAGTCTGAATTGTGCAGTAAGGAATTTGTTATCTGAGCCACAGTCAGCTCCCAGTCTTGTTTTGCTGACTGTATAGAGCTTCTCCATCTTTGGCTGCAGAGAATACAATCAATCCGATTTCAGTGTTGACCATCTGGTGATGCCCATGTGTAGGGCTGTCTCTCATGTTGTTGGAAGAGGGTGTTTGCTATGGCCAGTGCATTCCCTGGACAAGCTTCTGTTAGCCCTTTTGCCCTGCTTCATTGTGTCCTCCAAGGCCAGGTGTGCCTGGTACTCCAGGTACCTCTTGACTTTCTACTTTTGCCTTCCAGTCCCCTATGATGTCGAGGCCCTCTTTTTGGGGTGTTAGTTCTGAAATGTCTTGTAGGTCTTCATAGAACCATTCAACTTCAGCTTCTTCTGCATAGTGGTTGGGGCATAGACTTGGATTACCTTGATATTGAATGGTTTGCCTTGGAAATGAACAGAAATCATTCTGTCATTTTTGAGATTGCACCCAAGAGCTCCATTTCAGACTCTTTTCTTGATTATATGAGGGCTATTCCATTTCTTCTACAGGATTTTTGCCCAAAGTAGTACATATAATGGTCATCTCAATTAAATTCACACATTGCAGTCCATTTTAGTTCACTGATTCCTAAAATGTCAATGTTCACTCTTGCCATTTCCTGTTTAGCCACTTCAATTTACCTATATTCATGTACCTACATCGGAGAAGGCAGTGGCACCCCACTCCAGTACTCTTGCCTGGAAAATCCCATGGATGGAAGAGCCTGGCAGGCTGCAGTCCATGGGGTCTCTAAGAATCGGACACGACTGAGAAACTTCACTTTCATTTTTCACTTTCATGCATTGGAGAAGGAAATGGCAACCCACTCCAGTATTCTTGCCTGGAGAATCCCAGGGATGGGGGAGCCTGGTGGGCTGCCGTCTATGGGGTCGCACAGAGTTGGACACGACTGAAGTGACTTAGCAGCAGTAGCATATACCTACATTCCAGTTCCTATGCAATATTGCCCTTTACAGCATCGGACTTCCATCACCAGTCACATCCACAACTATCTGTTGTTTTCCCTTTGGCTCTCTCTCTTCATTCTTTCTGGAGTTATTTCTTCATTCTTCTCCAGTAGCATATTGGGCACCTAGTGTCCTGGGGAGTTCATCTTTCAGTGTCATATCTTTTTTTTTTTTTTCCTTTTTATAGTGTTCATGGGATTCTCATGGCAAGAATAAAGAAGTGGTTTGCCATTCCCTTCTCCAGTGGACCACGTTTTGTCAGAAATCTCCACCACGACCCATCCATATTGGTTGGCCCTTCACGACATGGCTAATAGTTTCACTGAGTTAGACACAGCTGTGGTCCATGTGATCAGTTTTTTATTAGTTTTCTGTGACTGTGGTTTTCATTCTGTCTGCTCTCTAATAGGTAAGGCTAAGAGGCTTAAAGAATTTTCCTGATGAGAGACTGACTGTGGGGGAAACTGGTTCTTGTTCTGAAGGGCCATGCTCAGTAAATCTTTAATCCAATTTTCTGTTGATGGGTAGGGCTGTGTTCCCTCTCTGTTGTTTGACATAGACCATACTATGGTCGGGGTAATGAAGATAATGGTGATGTCTTTCAAAAGGTCTTGTGTGGAACTGAATTCTTGTATTCAGTTCCCCTGACCCTGCAGCAGGCCACTGTCGACCCTCACCTCTGCTGGAGACTCCTGGACACTTACAGGCAGGTCTGGGTCAGCCTTGTGGGATCACTGCTCCTTTCTCCTGGGTCCTGGTATGCACACTGTCTTGTTTCTGCCCTCCAAGAGTTTGTTTCCCCAGTCCTATGTAAGTTCTGTAATCAAATCCCACTGGCCTCCAAATCAAATTCTCCAGGGGTTCTCAATCCCTTTGCCAGATCCCCAGGTTGGGAAATCTGTTGTGGGTACCAGAACTTTCTTAACAGTGTGAGAATTCATTTGTTATAATTGTTCTGCAGCTTGTGGGTTGTCATCTTGGTGGCTCTATGGTGGGGTTAATGGGACCTCCTCCATGGGGGCTTATGCCACATGCTGGGTGATCCAGGTCTGCTGCAACCAGAGCCCCTGCCCATGCGGCAGGCCACTGCAGACCTGTGCCTCTGCAACAGACACTCAAACACTCAAAGGCAGATCTGGCTCAGTCTCTGTGTGGACTCTGGCTCCTGTTGTGCACAAGGGTTGCTTGAGCCCTCTTAGTGTGTCTGGCGTATAGGGGGTTTGAGTCTCAATGCAATTTTCCCCCTCCTATCATCTTGCTGGGCCTTCTCCTTTACCCTTTGACATGGGGAATCTTTTTCTGGTGGGATCCAACATTCTTCTGTCAAGGGTTGTTCAGTTGTGACCTGCAGTTTTGGAGTTCTTGCAGGAGAAATGAGCTCACATCCTTCTACTCCACCATCTTGCATCTTGTATCTGTATGGTTTACTGATCATTAATAATGTATCTACAGAAAGTCAACTCTGGCAGAAATGCAAAGATTCAGACAATCAGATTGGAGTCTTGTCTGTACACAAGACGTGAAAAACAAAGGGGATAAACGAGCCACTAAACTCCAACTTAAGTGATAGTTTGGATCACAGTGTTTTTATGGTGGGGATCATATATCTTCACTTAGTGTGGACAGAGAGTAGCTTGGAGGGTAAAAAAAAAAATGAATTATTGAAGACAGCCTAATCAGTGTAACCAAAAATAATTTAAATTGCTTTTTTTGTCATATTTTCTGTAGGACAATTTATCTTGTTCAATCAGTGGCATTTTGACCCACGCTGGCTCTCAGTCTCAGCAAAAGCATTTGACTTTTCCATTGGCACTTGATTCCAGCCTATAATTTCTATCACTCCCAAATAACCTTCAGTTTCATCACATTCCATCAGATAACTAGCAAAAACCTGGTCAGGAACCATACACAGGGTTTAAGCGTACCTCTATCCTGGACTCCTCTAAACTCATAATCTTCTTATGAACTCCTTCATTTCTTTGTTCTATTTTCTCCACTTTTGTGGCACCATACCTTGGTATGGTAGCAACTATTTCTTGGATTCTTCAATTTGGGTTCCATCAGTGTTAAAATTTTGATAGTACAACCCTTCAACATCTATATAGAACTAACTTATATAACTAACCTTTATGTAGACTCTTTATTTTGGAAAAACACAGTTTATTATGGATACATATATAAATTTTGGTTAACATACAAACTTCACACTTTCAGAAGGACATCAGTATACCCTTTACCATCACTTTAGTAGACTAAATAATCTACTAAGAATTTTTTTTTCTTTTAAGTTTCTGGTTTAAACTATTTTTAATCTATGAGTGTTTTCCAATGGCTAAGATTTATTCAAATTTCTTGTCATTTCATTTGCAACTTTCTTGAGCACATGTATTTTACCCATGCCAAATACTCATTATTTTATATTTGATATTTTAAAAAATTAAAATATCCAATGAATACACACCCATTTTAATTTCCTCCAAAATATATAGCCTACCCTACTAAAATTTCCAAGGACTGAGTGTTAAAATAATGTTAACTTGCCTGCATGATTTTTATTTTTAGGGATCATATTTTTTAACATTTTGATAAAACATATGGAGTAATTTTAATTCACATGACTAAGTGATTGTTACAAGTTCTATAAATGGGAAAAAAGAAGCTTATTTCAAATGTCAGTCATACCAGTTAGTTATTTTTAAACATCTGATTAAAAAAGAAGACATAAAATAAAGTGCCGTTAGACAATATTACACTTATCTTTGATATTAGATCTCTGAGACAGCCTAAACATACATAGGTTGGCAGCTTTTTATTTATTTTTAAATGGAATTAACAGGGTAAGTTTTCCTATGTCATGCTTGAAAGTTATGTACAAAATCATGTCAGCTTTTATTTTCATCTGGGGTCCATGAGTTAGAAGAAATGGCACTTGAATTATTCATGGCAAAGAGCTAAGCTAAAAACCAAAATATGGTATCATTCTTGGTCTTAAAGATAATAAAGAAGTGTCTATTGACATTTCTAAAAATCCTTTTAAATTTGTTAAAAACTCTTCTTCAAAAATTATTTTTAAATAAAACTATCATCTCACACATTAAAAAAATAAATCTGACTTTGAAGTTGAAACAGCATCTATAGCAAATGAAAATAAAATATTAGAGCCTTTATTAATTTAAACATATAAAAATAACTAACATTTGATGAATTCTTACAATGATCCTTGGGCCTCCCAGGCCACTCAGTGATCAAGAATCTGCTGCTAATGCAGGAGACGCAGGGGATGCGGGTTAGATCGCTGGGTAGGGGAAGATTCACTGGAGGAGGAAATGGCAACCCACTTTAGTATTCTTGCCTGAGAAATCCCATGGACAGAGGAGCCTGATGGGCTACAGTCTACGGGGTCACAAAGAATCAGACAGGACTGAGCAACTGAGCATGCAAGCACAATGATCCTTACATGCTGTCAACTTGAATAACTTCCTTAAAATCTCCAAAACCTTTCTTATTTGCATTTTAGAATAAGAATTTCAATAAACACAGCACTCTGAATATAATTGTACATCGCCAGCTTAAACATGTAATGTAAAAATAGAAAGTGTTTTTCCTTAGCAATTCATGTGTAAGTTAGACATTTAGAGATGCAATTTTCATGCAATAACCTTAATACATAATTTATACTAAACAATTAGTCATCTGTCATACATTGAACCTATGTACATATAGATATAGATACAGACATTAGATATAGATATAGATATAGATATATAAATGGGTCTTTCCCTGGGTAACTGACATGCAAGTGATTCCCAGAGACACTCACTGAGGGACTAAATTAAAAGGTTCATATTTATCACCCATTAATACATATGCATACATCCTACTATGTAGGATTCTCTCTGTTAGATACTGGAATTTCAAATAAACTGTCTTACTTCCCATTATTATCAGAGGAAACAAGGAGACAAATACCGTCATGCAAACATGTTTGCTGCTGCTAACTCAGTTCAGCCGTGTCCAACTCTGCGACCCCATGGACAGCAGCCCACCATGCTCCCCTGTCCCTGAGATTCTCCAGGCAAGAACACTGGAGTGGGTTGCCATTTCCTTCTCCAATGCATGAAAGTGAAAAGTGAAAATGAAGTCTCTCAGTCATGTCTGACTCTTTGCCACTCCATGAATCACAGCACACCAGGCCTCCCTGTCCATCACCAACTCCCGGAGTTTACTAACTCATGTCCATCGAGTCGGTGATGCAATCCAGCCATCTCATCCTCTGTCGTACACTTCTCCTCCTGCCCCCAATCCCTCCCAGCATCAGGGTCTTTTCCAATGAGTCAACACTTCGCATGAGGTGGCCAAAGTTTTGGAGTTTCAGCTTCAGCATCAGTCCTTCCAAAGTACACCCAGGAGTGATCTCCTTTAGGATGGACTGGTTGGATCTCCTCGCAGTCCAAGGGACTCTAAAGTTGTATGTAGTAGTACCCGTGTATTCATCCCAAGCTGCTGATTTATCCTCGCCCCCCATGTTTCCCTTTTCATAACCATTAGTTTGTTTCTGATGTCTGTAAATCTGCTCTGTTTTACAAATAAGTTCATTTGTATCTTTTTCAAAGTGAGATTCTACAGATATATGATATTTCATATGATATTTGTCTTTGTCTGAGTTACTTCACTTAGTATGATAATCTCTAAGTGCATACATGTTGCTGAAAATGGCATTATTTCCTTTGTTTTATGGCTGAGAAATACTCCATTGTATATATGTACAACAGCTTTATAATGCGGGGGAAACTCAAGCCAGTATTGGAGGGAACATCATAGAAGGCAACGCTTAGCTACAATATGTTTGTTTTGATGTTGCTATAGCAGAACTAGGCAAACATTTTCTGTCAAGGGCCAAACAGTAAATATTTTAAGCTCTTTAGGTCTTACAGTCTCTGTCACAATTATCCAACCCTGCTTTTTAGCAGAAAGTCAGAGGCAACATATAACCAAGTGAGTATGGCTGTGCTCTAAGAAACTTTATTTATGGATACTAAATAAATTTTAATGGCACAAAATATTCTGCTTCTTTTAATTTAAGTCATCTGAAAGGTAAAACCTATTTTGTTCTGCTGTAAGGGGTAAATAGAGCAAACATCCCTTAATATGTATTCCACTCCAAATTAACATGTATATATTTTCTATTTTTGCTTCATTTATGTTATTTATTTTATTAACAAAAGTTAATATTTAAGATTTCTTTATCTTCTTCACCAATTCAAAATTTCCTTTAAGAAGTAAGTATTATCATGGATTTGTTATGTACTGCTCCAAAATATATTTCATACATTACATCACATCACTATGTATTCCATAGGTATGTATATGGAATGTATCAATTGCTTAATTGCTATTGTCATTAATATGTTTTCAATAAATTACAATTGATGTATTATTCTCCAAATGATTTTTACATTCATAAGTATATTATGAAGACTTATTCATGATGATGTATAGATGTTTGTTCAGATATAAACAATGATACATATTATATAAACAATGAAACAACAATTTCAACATTTCCATTCTATGAATGATGGCTGTTCCCTGTTCTTAAATTATGCAAATAATACTGCAGGAAAAATTCTTAAGCATTTCACTTGGTGTACATATACAAGACGATTTAGAGGGCATGTATGTAGAAATGAAGTTGTTAGACTTTAGAGAAGTATATATTCCATATTACTAGATATTTTTTGCTCTCCAGTGTTTTTACAAATTTATATTTTTCTTCTATTATGGAAAAGTCCCTTGATCTACCATTATTTTAAGCAGTTATAACTGAAAGAATTTATTTCTTTAGTCTGATTCCTATAAAATCATATTCAATTGTTACAATTGAATGCAAATTTTAATACTTTTATCAGTTAAGGTCGGGTCAAGTCGCTCAGTAATGTCCGACTCTTTGTGACCCCATGGACTGCAGCACACCAGGCCTCCCTGTCCATCACCAACTCCTGGAGTTTACCCAAACTCATGTCCATTGAGTTGGTGATGACATCCAACCATCTCATCCCCTGTCATCCCCTTCTCCCACCTTCAATCTTTCCTAGCATCAGGGTCTTTCCCAATGAGTCAGTTCTTCACATAGGGCGGCCAAAGTAATGGAGTTTCAGCTTCAACATCAGTCCTTCCAATGAATATTCAGCACTGATTTCCTTTAGGATGGACTGGTCGGATCTCCTTGCAGTCCAAAGGACTTTCAAGAGTCTTCTCCAACACCACAATTCAAAAGCATCATTTCTTCAGTGCTCAGCTTTCTTTACAGTCCAAATCTCACATCCATACATGACTACTGGAAAAGCCATAGCCTTGACTAGATGGACCTTTGTTGGCAAAGTAATGTCTCTGCTTTTTATTATGCCATCTAAGTTGGTCATAACTTTCCTTCCAAGGAGTAAGCATCTTTTAATTTCAATGCTGCAGTCACCATCTGCAGTGATTTGGGAGCCCCCAAAATAAAGTCTGTCACTGTTTCCATTGTTTCCCCATCTATTTACCATGAAGTGATGGGACCAGATGCCATGATAGTTTTCTGAATGTTGAGCTTTAGGCCAACGTTTTTACTCTCCTCTTTCACTTTCATCAAGAGGCTCTTTAGTTTTGCTTCACTTTCTGCCATAAGGGTGGTGTCATCCTCATACCTGAAGTTATTGAGGTTATTTCTCCTGGCAATCTTGATTTCAGCTTGTGCTTCTTCCAGCCCAGCTTTTCTCATGATGTACTCTGCATATAAGTTAAATAAGCAGGGTGACAATATACAGCCTTGAGGTACTCCTTTTCCTATTTGTACGAGTCTGCTGTTCCATGTCCAGTTCTAACTGTTGCTTCCTGACCTGCATACAGATTTCTCAAGAGGTAGGTCAGGTGGTCTGGTATTTCCATCTCTTTCAGAATTTTCCACTGTTTATGGTAATCCACACAGTCAAAGGCTTTGGCATAGTCAATAAAGCAGAAATAGATGCTTTTTCTGGAAATCTCTTGCTTTTTTATGATCCAGCAGATGTGGGCAATTTGATCTCTGGTTCCTTTGTCTTTTCTAAATCCAGGTTGAACATCTGGAAATTCATGTTTCACATACTGTTGAAGCTTGGCTTGGAGAATTTTGAGCATTACTTTACTAGCATGTGAGATAAGTGCAATTGTGTGGGAGTTTGAGCATTCTTTGGCATTGCTTTTCTTTGGCACTGGAATGAAAGCTAACCTTTTCCAGTCCTGTGGCCACTGCTGAATTGTCCAAATTTGCTGGCATATTGAGTGCAGCACTTTTCCAGCATCATCTTTTAGGATTTGAAATAGCTCAACTGGAATTCCATCACCTCCACTAGCCTTGTTCATAGTGTTGCCTTCTAAGGCCCACCTGACTTTACATTCCAGTTTACTCTTTTGAAAAAATTTTATTCCCATATTTTTGCCTTATTTTGCTTTTGATGTTATACTTTTACTACACACGTGAAGAATCATTTACTATAATTTAAAATTGTTCATAATATGATTCAAGTACTGCCATATATAAATGATGAAAATTGTATTTCAACTTATCTACTGTTTTTAACTTTATGTAAATATACTCAGTACAAAAGATTTCATTTTAAAGTAAAGCATTTCATTTGCTATTTTATTCAAAGAAACTCTTTGCGTTTCTTTCTCATTAACCTTAATACATCTAAACTTTGTTTATTTGTATCTTGAGATGTAGCATTTCATTTGTTTTCTATAAGGGAAAATAACTTTAATGTCACTTTATAGATTTTACATTGTCTATTGATTTGTAAGGCCACCTCTTTCACAACCAATTTTCCATAAATTCTGTACCTGATTTTAGAATAGTGATTAATATCCTTATTATAATTATATGTGAATATAATACCTGTTTATTATAGATATATAATAATTAGATATAATATTCTAATATATTTTAGATTTCCCTTGTCTCTATCCCACATATATACTTATTCCACATTTTATAATCAACTCATCTGGATCCTTTAAAATAATTTAGAATTATGTGAATTGACATTTATTGAATTTTTAGTGATTATATAAAACTGGCATTTTTATACTTTTGGAACTTTTTAAGTGGAAAACACATTTCTCTCCTTCGATTTGTGTTTGTTATACATGCATCAGTGATATTTACAAATAAATTTGTGTATAGCTTCATTTTCTGTACATTTTCCTCCAGATTATATATCATTTTGTCTGATATATTAGTTACTACTGAATAGTAAGCTCTTATTTAATGTTTATATTACACTCATACAGCTTTTGAACTCTTTGTAAAGAATTCTAGAAGTTTCTTATTTAATAATTTTTATATAAGTTTAAGAAGATATGATGTACAGAAATCATTTTTGTACATTAATGTATGAAGTTAACATTACATTTACATTTTTGTATTACTATTTCACACAGGCAGGCTTTATTCATCTTATATTTTGGATTTCATTGATTAATGTTTCAGTGCTAAGTATAATTTTGGTGGTTGTATTAGTAATTGGCATCATTTGCATTATTTTTTTGAACTTATTTGGTGTGCTTATACTTGCATTGTACAATATTTATGCATGACTAGATTAATTGTTTCCAAATACCTTTTCATTTGCTATAATAGAATTAGCACCCACGTCATGTGACCCACTGTAACATGACTGGTCCATACCTATTGCACGACTGGGTCTCTCAAGGGGCTCAGCAAGCCCAGAACTACCACCTGAAGTCAACTAACTAGAAACAGACTGTACATTTTTCCATTCATAAGGGCTTTATTTAAACATCTACCTGGATTACCGCAGCCGCTGTGCTTTACCTCCTAAAGACACTCTGAGCCCAACACTTAAGAATCTTCTGGACTTGACTTCTGGTCTCAGAAACTGAGTTTTATAGTCTGCTCCCAACACTAATCTTACTTTTTCTTTCCACAGGAATTCGCCTCACCAACTGACTGCCTGACTGCTCAGACCATCCAGAAACTATCCTTACCTTCAAGTCTAGGTAGAAGATTCATCTAGCACTTTAACTAATCTGGCTGAAGTGAAGTCGAACTAGTTTTCCTAAGTTGTTCAATGGGAAAACAAAAGGAGAGATTGGCCAAGGGGACCTTAACATTTCCCTCCCCTGACTAATCTTTATATAAGCTTCTTCCAGACTCTAGGTCCTCATCGCCCTTTACTTAGAACATTTACTTTAGAAAACTTGCAATTGCAGATTATATTTATGGCCCTTCAATATGTGAATATGTTTTAAAGTTTCTTGCCAGTTTCACACTGCAGGATTCTTTTCTCAAGGGCATGGGAGCCATCTCTTTAAAATGTAACCATGAAGAAAGATTGAACTTCCCCATTTCCCAGACTCTGTGGAAAGGTGGGAGTCTAACTTCTCTGGGTGCTTTGCTCAGAATTTTTTTTTCCTTTATTTAAAAATTTTTTTTTTCCATTTATTTTTATTAGTTGGAGGCTAATTACTTTACAATATTGTAGTGGTTTTTGCCATACACTGACATGAATCACCCATGGATTTACATATGTTCCCCATCCTGATCCCCCCTCCCACCTCCCTCTCCATCCCATCCCTCTGGGTCTTCCCAGTGCACCAGCCCTGAGCACTTGTCTCATGCATCCAACCTGGGCTGGTGATCTGTTTCACCCTAGATAGTATACTTGTTTCAATGCTATTCTCTCAGAACATCCCACCCTCGCCTTCTCCCACAGAGTCGAAAAGTCTGTTCTGTACATCTGTGTCTCTTTTTCTGTTTTGCATATAGGGTTATCATTACCATCTTTTTAAATTCCATATATATGCATTAGGATACCATATTGGTCTTTATCTTTCTGGCTTACTTCACTCTGTATAATGGGCTCCAGTTTCATCCATCTCATTAGAACTGATTCAAATGAATTGTTTTTACTGGCTGAGTAATATTCCATAGTGTAAAAGCTGGGTTTTTGAAAAGATAAACAAAATTGATAAACCATTAGCAAGACTCATTAAGAAACAAAGGGAGAAGAACCAAATCAACAAAATTAGAAATGAAAATGGAAAGATCACAACAGACAACACTGAAATACAAAGGATCATAAGAGATTACTACCAGCAGCTCTATGCCAATAAAATGGACAACTTGGAAGAAATGGACAAACTCCTAGAAAAGTATAACTTTTCAAAACTGAATCAGGAAGAAATAGAAGATCTTAACAGACTCATCACAAGCACGGAAATCAAAACTGTAATCAGAAATCTTCCAGCAAACAAAAGCCCAGGACCAGATGGCTTCACAGCTGAATTCTACCAAAAATTTAGAGAAGAGCTAACACCTATCTTACTCAAACTCTTCCAGAAAATTGCAGAAGGTAAACTTCCATGCTCAGAGTTTTAAATCTACTTTCTAACATTACAGTTTATTTTTCCTTTGGGCAAATCTAATCAGAAAACAAGCTTCCCAGGTGACACTAGTGGTAAAGAACCTGCCTGCAAATGCAGGAGACATAAATGATGGGTGTTCCATCCCTGGATTGGGAAGACCCTGAAGGAGGGCATGCCAGTCCACACCAGTATTCTTGCCTGGAGAATCCCACAGACAGAGGAGTCTGGTGGGCTACAGTCCATAGGGTCACAAAGAGTAGAACACAATTGAAGAGCCTTAACACACACACAATCAGGAAACAGGTGGCCCATGATCTCTTTTTCACCAGGCATTGAAAAATCCTTTCCCTGCCTTTTGCTTTTGTTTTTTTTTTCCCACAGGGCTGAGCTCAGATGGAGTTTACTGGAGATCTCCTTTTGCAATAGCTTTGAATAAAGCTTTCCTTACTAGTTTAACATGGTCTAGTTTAATTCTGTTTTGACACCAGTTAAGAATCATTTAAAGTTCTTCTTTCAACTAGGGATATGGTCCACCAAAGATTGCTTGCATAAGTACTAGAAAACCCTGTAAACTGAAGAAATCATTATTAGACTACAGAAGAGTTGTGAATGCAAGAAGTCCAAAGAAATTGTATTCAAAGGATGTCAAACATACAGTGATGATCAGATTGTTAACATCTGAGAATATTTGCTAAGCCTGAGAAGTTTGGACTGCAACAGACATTAAGAGTCTTTTAGAGTAAAGAGAAACCATTAGAGCTTTTAAGACTGAAATGACTGATATGGTATATGAATATTATAATCTCTAAGATACTCAAATACAAGATAATTATTAGGCCTTCCAATCCCTCTACATTTTTCCTCTGAGTTTATGATGGTGTAGGAATCTGGGGTAGCTGCACTGGACGGTAAAAATAAATCTCAGTGTTAAAGCCCCAAATCTTACATGATTGAAGAGCCAATGATAATACAAAATATATATTGTCCTCAATATATTAAAACTAGCTGATGCTGTAAGACAGTATTGACCCACTTAAAATTCTAATTAGAACAAAGATCTCACTGCGGCTGTCAGATGAAAGGGAGTTATCTCTCTGTTAGAAAATAATATATATATATATAACATATCCATATGTCTTTTAAAAATAAAAACCAGTAGAAGATTTAAGAAAGACAGAAAACATAAAGAAGGATAATGTGCTCTGACATTAAGAAGAAAAAGACATAGCAACACTGTTTTATTTTGTTTTTCTCCTGATATTATTGTGTTCAATAATATTCATAAAAAATAAGTACAAAAACACCTATATATCATTCATTTGAAAATTTCTTGGGAATTCCTTAGTAGCTCAGTTGGTAAAGAATCTGCCTGTAGTGCAGGAGACCCAAGTTTAATCCCTGGGTCAGGAAGATCCTCTGGAGAAGGAAATGGAAACCCACTCCATTATTCTTGCCTGGAAAATCCCATGGACAGAGAAACCTGGTGAGCTACAGTCTATGGGGTCATAAGAGTCGGACATGACTTAGCAACTAAACCACCATAAAAATTTCTTAATGCTAGATATCTGGCATTCACATATTTTATAGCATCTTACATTCCATATTTAGTGTCTGCAATTTTTAAAGAGTTTTTGTGGTATGATTCCAAAGCAAAATGGAAATAAAATAAATATTTTGGTTAGTATTAATTTGCTTTACAGACTTCCAATTAAAGTGCTTATTGATAGCTTCATGATTATCATAAATACATATAAAGATTTATTTTATTTTATTACCATGTATGGAACAGAGGCATTTGTCCATTCATTAATCATTCACACAATTACTAGATAAAGTAAAAAGAATAAATACCAAAAAATATTTTGTGAATTCAGAAAAAGTTTTAAAACATTGTTTAATCAGCACATTTTTTTAGCACAATGTTTATTTCTACTAGCGTGTTTTACAAGTAATCTTAGATTCACTATGAATTTGAAGACAGTGACCTAATTTAGATTATTTTATCACTACAAAGATTTCGCAATTGAGAGTGTGCATTCCTGATGTTAAGAACCAGAATAGGATGTGTACAGAATATGTTAATTGTGCATTTTATCTTACAGAACTCCACACAGTTATCATTTCATTTTAAGAACAATTAAAATTCAATAAAAGAGAGAGAGTGGAAGAGTCATTCAAGCACATGCTAATTAAAAGGACTTATCAGTGGATTCCATCAGCTAATAAGCATTCTGAAAATATAGAGTCGGGTTTATACACCCACTTATGAAGACATGTAGTTCACACCAGTACTGCAGAAAGGTAGTATCATAAACAGAGCTGAAATGCAACTGATCACTTTTAATTTACTTTTTCATTATTCTTATGATTAGATTTCTTTCAAGTTCAATTAAGAAAGATTACTTTTCTTTTCAACATTTTTGGAAAAATCACCTCATCATTTTATTAAATAGATAATGCTCTCTCCAATACAACAATGTATTTTAAATGATTTGAAAACTGGTATATATTGTAGATGATTTATTTGATGAAAGAAATGATACATTTTTCTTCTTCTTTGTCCCCATAACAAGATTTTCATGTTCTTAAAATTAATTATATTAGAGTATAAACATCCTGTGAACATTAGAAATGTCCTACATGTTTGTTTATCAACTGTTTACATCATCAAATTTTTCAGGATAAATTTCAGTGCATAAATTAATATAAAGCATCTTTTTTAATGGACCCAAGTGACTAAGTTTAATGTCTGAACTGACTAGTGCATATAATAAATTATATTCTTATGAAATATTGGATTGAATTATATCTGCTTGCTTCATCAGCCCATATCACTGAGCAGTAAGCCCAAATTCAAAGAACTGAAAAATCATGCTACTTCTATAAATATTTCATCACTATGTGAAACGTATTTGTGAGATTTCTTTCTTTCTTTCTTTTTCTTTTTCTCTCTCTCTTTCTCTCTTTCTTTCTTTTTTAGCTGCATCCCTTGGTTTGTAGGCTATTAGTTTCCCAGACTGAACCTGGACTCAGTCAAATGAAAGCACAAAGTCCCAACCACTGGAACAACAGGGAACTTTCTCAATTTGGAATTTCAAAATAGATTTTTTTTTCTCATTCTTTTGAATGAAAGAAACATAAATCCAACCCTTTTTCAAACATAACTTTATCTCTACCTCAAGAATCAGACAAGTGTCACTAAAAATATAATTTACTTAATCTGATAAAAATGTCCATACTTATTCCTTGGCTTATAAAATCATGGTATTCTTGACAAAGTTTCTGCTTTTTCCAGAACTCATTAAATCACCTACCTTCCTAAATAATTTCTACTACACAACGTGAAACATCTTTGTTTTATGAGAGCATTATAGAATGTAACATTTCTACTCTTGAACTTGAATTGGTACATTTCATATCTATTCATATTCCACTGGCTGAAATTTGGCCACATGGCCATGCCTAACTATCAAACACAATTTTTCATTGTGATCACAAGTAGAGGGAAACACAAAATCCTGTTATAGCTACTAATCTCTACCACAAATCTTCTGTGCATAAATTAGAAAATAAGATCACTAATTAAATCCATGTTTTTATAAAGAACAATAGAATAAACCAAAATAAAGAAAAAACATCAAAATGAAAGAAGAAATCAGTGGAATATCACCTTAAGAAGAATGAGGTTCTCAACAGCATCCATAATCTTAAAACTTTTTAATGATTAGGTAAAAACACAAAACTCTGGCAATATTAATCAGAAGAAAGGATAGATAAGTAAACTATCTTAGATGTAATAATTATTTGCAGTAAAAATATTTTAAACACTAAATTAAATTATAATTCCTATAAAATAGTTACATTTATTTGAAGAATTAATAATCACTATATAAATCAATTTATTAGCAAAAGTTGCCAACAAAATCTGAGTTCATAAGTGAATCATAATAAACACTTAAGCTGTAGAAATGGTTAACTAACTAAGATTAATATGCATTTTACTGAAAAAAAGATGAGAATACTTTAAAACGAATACAAATTTAATTTAGGAGTATAGATTCAAAGGTTTTAAATATAAATTGAGAATACTAACATGGTTGAAAAGTCACCACATCTTTCCTTTCAAACTGTTCACAATTTAGTAGCTGAGACCATTTTTCACTAGCTATTTTTCCTTTCCCTTTTCTAAGTACAGTTCTTGGAATCAGTTTTTCTCTATGGTAGTTAATATTTCAAGTGCTTCCAATAATGAGAGGGATTTGGATTATTTTGGTTTTAGATATCCACATTGCTGACCTGGCCATTGTTCTTAATAAAGGTGTATGTGCTCAGGTTGCTGCTCCATTTCTTAAAATACAGACTGCATAAATATTGCCTCTGTAAAACTTCAGAATTCAAGATTCCTGATTGTTTTTTAATATAATATTTAAATTTCCCTAGATACATTTATGAGAAACTTGTCATTTTAAATTCAAAATAGGATCAGGAAAGACAGAATTGGGTTTCATCATTTGTCAAAAATATCCACTCACAGATAATAGTAAAGAAGTAAGAAAAAATCTTCCTTAGTTTCTTAGCACTCACTGTTGAATCCTTACCAGAGCTTGGTACTTCAGCTCTGTGACTCTTTACTGTTGAATAATTTCTTGTCTTCAATAAGAGAGCTGAAAACCAAATGACCAATATCCGCTTGCTTAGCATCCTCCTCCATTTATTAAACTTTGAGGCTAGTTTATGCATATGCCTCAGCAAACTTTCTTAAAGCTGAGAAATATTAAGAAGAAACTATCTGTGTTTAGTTGGATCTCCAACTGTGCCAGTGTGAGACCCTGCAGGAAACAGAGTTCTCCCAAGGACCATTTGGAGAGATATGAAAGAAGGGTAAGGACTACAGTGATGGATGCTGACGCACTCATGAAATAGTAATGATAGGAAGTCAGAATTACTACAGATCTGAAGAAAAAAGAAGAGGGGATGAAATTACACAAGCTCAACAATTTCTGGAAACTCAAAAGAAAGGTTTTCTAAGGGTAGCACAGCAGTAAAGCTCTTCCACTCTGACAGAGGCAGGGTCAGGATCAAACTCAGGTCTCCCGCATTGCGGGCAGATTCTCTACCAGCTGAGCCACAGGGAAACCCAAGAATACTCGAGTGGGTAGCCTATACCTTCTCCAGCGGATCTTCCAGACCCAGGAATCAAGCTGGGGTCTCCTGCATTGCAGGTAGACTCTTTACCCACTGAGCTATCAGGGAAGCCAAGGTACTTACACTTGTTCGGGTATTTACACTTGTTTTTGATTTTCCCTGGAAAATAATGACCCCTTCTGATCATGCAGCTCAGCTCAATTATAATTTCTTCATAGATGCCCAGGCTAAAAAAAATATCTTATATTTCACAACCCCTCATTTATTTGCTCCATATTGAAACAAGTATTTCCATGGCTGATTCATGTCAATGTATGACAAAACCCACTGCAATGTTGTGAAGTAATTAGCCTCCAACCAATAAAAATAAATGAAAAAAAAAAGAATATAATTAAAAAAAATAAAAAGAAAAAGAACATTTTATCATTGAATTAGTTGATTTTTGCTCTTGCTGCTATTGTTTCTTTTAGAATATAATTTTAATGAGAGAAATTTTTAACATACATGAAGTTCTTCTCTCATTGGACTTGAATAGGAGAAGAAAACAGAAGACACACAGACAAATAGTATGTTTCATACATGGTGATTATCAAGAACAAAGATGGGGCTGTTGCTGAGTTGAAATGGGACTAATGGTTTTCATAAACAGGCAAGTTGAGCTAGGTGATATTAGGTGAAAGAAAGGAAAGAAATACGGTCAGTAGGTACATGCAAGTGGAAATGAATAGGCAAGGATGTAGGAGTTTCTTGATTTCTTTGAAGGGGAATATATTTTAAAGGAATATAAAAGAGATCAATATATTTGAGGGGGCCAATGAATAAGGAGAGTGTTTACAAAAACAAATGGAGAATTAACAGGGCAAAAACAATTAGAGCATTCTAGGTCATTATAAGAATGTTGGTTTTTACATTCTGTTAGATTTTAAGCCATTCACAAATCTTAATCTTAACTGATCCTGATATTTTTACAGCTGTTTGTCTCTGGGCTAAGAATGATTTAAAGAGTGGCAAGTGTTGACTAGGAAGAACATTTAGGAAGCTATTGCAATAACTCTGGTGATAAAAATCTGTCACAAATTCCAGCTGAGCTATTTCAAATCCTAAAAGATGATCCTAAAAGTGCTGCACTCAGTATGCCAGCAAATTTGGAAACTCAACAGTGGCCACAAAATGGGAAAAGGTCAGCTTTCATTCCAATCCCAAAGAAAGGCAATGTCAAAGAGTGTTCAAACTATTGCACAGTTGCACTCATCTCACACACTAGCAAAGTATTGCTCAAGATTCTCCAAGTTAGGCTTCAACAGTATGTGAACTGAGAACTTCAGATGTTCATGCTGGATTTAAAAAAGGTAGAGGAACCAGAGATCAAATTGCCAACATCAGTTGGATCATAGAAAAAGCAAGAGAATTAAAAAAAAAAAAAACGTATACTTTTGCTGTATTGACAATGCTAAAGCCTCTGTGAAGTGAAAATGAAAGTTGCACAGTTGTGTCTGACTTTTTGCAACCCCATGGTCCATAGAATTCTCCAGGCCAGAATACTGGAGTGGGTAGCCTTTCCCTTCTCCAGGGGATCTTTGCAACCCAGGGATCAAACCCAGGTCTCCCATATTGCAGGCAGATTGTTTACCAACTGAGCCACAAGGGAAGTTCTTATGTGTGGATCACACATACAAATTTGACTGTATGGGTCACAACAAAGTGTGGAAAATTCTTAAAGAGATGGGAATATCAGATCACCTTACCTGCCTCTGGGGAAATCTGTATGCAGGTCAAGAAGCAATAGTCAGAACTGGAATTGAACAGCGAACTGGTTCCAATTTGGGAAAGAAGGACATTAAGGCTGTA
Source organism: Odocoileus virginianus (assembly GCF_023699985.2). Taxonomy (NCBI): domain Eukaryota; kingdom Metazoa; phylum Chordata; class Mammalia; order Artiodactyla; family Cervidae; genus Odocoileus; species Odocoileus virginianus. Next base: position 22,394,050 of record NC_069687.1, on the reverse strand, counting down.
CATTGTTAACTTGCTTATTTAACTTATATGCAGAGAACGACATGCAAAATGCCAGACTGGATGGAGCATAAGCTGCAATCAAGATTGCAGGGAGAGATATCAATAACCTCAGATATGCAGATGACACCACCCATATGGCAGAAAAGGAAGGGGTACTAAAAAACCTCTTGATGAAAGTGAAAGGAAAGTGAAAAAGCTGGCTTAAAACTCAACATTGAAAAAACTAAAATCATGGAATCTGGTCCCATCACTTCATGGCAAATAGATGGGGAAACAATGGGCTCAAAAATCACTGCAGATAGAGACTGCAGCCATGAAATTAAAAGATGCTTGCACCTTGGAAGAAAAGCTATAAACATAGATGGCATATTAAAAACCAGAAACATTACTTTGCCAGCAAAGGTCTACATAGTCAAAGCTATGGTTTTTCCAGTAGTCATGTATGGATGTGAGAGTTGGACCATAAAGAAAGTTGAACGCTGAAGAATTGATGCTTTTGAAGTATGCTGTTGGATAAGACTCTTGTGGGTCCCTTGGACAGCATGGAGATCAAACCAGTCAATCATAAAGGAAATCAGTCCTGAATATTCATTGGAAGGACTGATGCTGAAGCTCCAATAATTTGGCCACCTGATGTGAAGAACTGACTCATAGATAAAGCCTTGATGCTGCAAAAGATTGAAAGCAGGAGAAGGGGATCGCAGAGGATGAGATGGTTAAATGGCATCACCGACTTGATGGACATGAGTTTGAGCACACTCTGGGAGTTGGTGATACGCAGGGAAGCTGGTGTGTTGCAGTCCATACAGTCACAAGAAGTTGGACACAACTGAGCAACTAAAATGAACTGAGGAGCAGTGTAGTAACAGTGAAGGTTGCTAGGAGTGCTGACATCCTGAATAAAAGCAACTGCACAGTGTCCTAAAAGATTACAAGTGAATGAGACAAACAGAACAGTAAAAATTAAAATATTGTTTTTTTTTTTTCCCCTCTAGAAATTGGAGAACCACAGAAACATGGAAATCCACTCCATTTCTCCAAATGGAGAAACTGGAGAATTATAGAAAAATGGAGAATCACTCCATTTATTAAAGTGGGGTAGACAGCCAAGGAGCTTGCTTGCTCATGGAAGAAAGACCAAAGGTTTCATTTTTGAAGGGTCTTTAGATATTATAATTCAGTAGTAGTGTAAGTGGTCTTGAATTTAGAGTTTATTTCTTGAGTTTATGCAGTAAATATAAGAGTAGACTTTAAACTGGGTTCATTAGCATGGAGATAGCATTTAAAGTAATAAAACTGCATGAGTTCATTAAGAAGTATGTGAACCTTTTTGCACCACTCAAAGAATTAGACATTACAGAGATGATAGAGATTCTTGCATATTAGAATTTGGAATAGTGAAGTTGTTAGGAATAAAATCTAGGGTATGATCATGTGAATGAATGCTTGACATGAATTAAAGATGAGATGAAGACAATATTACAAGAAAACATAGCAAGGAACTGAGAAAACAGGTCTTCAGAATCACTGTCTCTATGGATATTAAGTGAAGTGAAGTCACTCAGTCGTGTCCCACTCTTTGTGATGCCATGAACTATAGCCTATGAGGTTCTTCCATCCATGAAATTTTCCAGGCAAGAGTACTGGAGTGGGTTGCCATTTCCTTCTCCAGGGGATCTTCCTGACCCAGGGATTGAACCTGGGTCTCCTATATTGTGAGCAGACACTTTTACCATTTGAGCCACCAGGGAAGCCCTTTTAAGGAACAGGGTAAGCTAATTCTGCAATCTATAGCTAAGAGTAATGAAAAGATAATATTGCAAAACAAGATTGTCTTCTTTCTAATGTGGCTTATCTTCTTTCTAATGTTTCTAATGTTCGATGGCCTATATATGTGCCTTGGTTCTTGTTATCAGGGAGACCATTGGTCAATATGCGTTGTCTCTTTTATTGATGAAAATTTGCATGTAATTTTATGCTTTTGTACATCATAAAATATGAAAATGGGTGTAAATGGAGTAAACATTTAGATGCTTTTTACAAAATATATAAATCCTTGATATGTTTTCTTAATGAAAAGAAAGTCAAAGTTACACAGTTGTGTCTGACTCTGCCACCCCATGGACAATACAGCCCACGGAATTCTCCAGGCCAGAATACTGGAGTGAGTAGCCTTTCCCTTCTCCAGGGTATCTTCCCAACTCAGGGATCAAACCCAGGTCTCCCACATTGCAGGCTGATTCTTTACCAGCTGAGCCACAAGGGAAGCCCAGAATACTGGAGTGGGTAGCCTATCCCTTCTTCAGCGGGTCTTCCTGACCCAGAAATCAAACCAGGGTCTTCTGCATTGCAGGTGGATTCTTTACCAACTGAACTATCAGGGAAGTCTTTAATATCAATATTAAATAAATAACATTAAATAATATCATATTTTTCTCAAATCTGACTCACCCCTGACCAAAAAGAAATCTCAATCACCAAAAAATCACAGATATACATGCTTTATAATATTTTAACAGTAAATGCAAGGGTGTAAGCCTTAATGTTTAAAGTAAATATTAAACATTTTTACCAATAACATTGTGTATTATTTACAAATTAATAATATTTTAAAGATCCTACAAAGACTTCTCTGTAGCTCAGATGGTAAAGAATCTGCCTGCAATGCAGGAGACCCAGGTTTGACCCCAGGATTGGGGAGATCCTCTGGAGAAGGAAGGGCAATCCACTCCAATATTCTTTCCTGGAGAATTCCATGGACAGAGGACCCTGGCAGGCTATAGTCTGTGGGGTTGCAAAGAGTCAGACACAACTGAGTGACTACTATTACTACTACGATGACTACTACTATAACTTTAGTGGTTTTACGTGGGAGAGCAAACCCTACACTTGGTTTCAGTTACATAAATATTTGCTGGCACTGGTTTCTAATCATATCATAGACTATTTAATATTTTGGAATAGAAAGAAGAAATAGACATAAATATTATGTTCTTTTGACATTAAAAATAGGCAAATGAAGCTTTTGAGAAGAAAGATCCAAAAATAAAACTCACATTTAAGCAAGATGGCAATTTTTCAAATAACAAACATCTAAATCTGAATATATTCACATAGATGACAACAAACAAACTCAAACTATAATGGAAAAAAAATTAAGGAAATGTTTCTGGTGTCAAAATCTAAAACAGAACTGACAAAATACCATCAAGATTTCCTCCAACATGCAAGGCTGCATCATTCTATTTTGTAGAAACAAATATGGCAAATGGTTGTACAGCTCTACAAATCTACTAAAAGCTGCTGAGTTGCATCTATCAGATGGGTGAATATTATGGTATGCAAATTACATACCATAAATAAAATGAATAAATTAGTTTAAATACCCATGTGTTTTATATATATATACATAAATATACATATATGTATTCATATCTGTATCTATGCATGTGCATATAGGTATATACATGTATATAGTATGTATATAAAAAACCATCTAACAAGTTGAATGAGTAATCAAAACCATTCAGAATAGTCTTAGTGGAAAGATACCAGAGTGAAAAGACACCAATGTGGGTAATCTATTATTATCAGTTAATGGCTCTAACAACAACAAAAACACATGTACACACACAGAGAATTCATCTATATAATTTATATTCTGCTGGTTCTTCATGTAGTATAAAAACAAAATAAATAAAAAATGGTGATTAATTTTAATCACATTTGGTTCTTTGCTACTAAAGCAGAAAAATATAAAGTTCAGGAAGAGATCATAGGACAGGAGTGAGAATCATTTCATTTTAACTTTGAAATATGGAGAAATCCCTTCCAGGTAATTATGGTACAGATTATTTTAAAAGCCCTCAAACAACAGGAAGGACTTCCCCTGGTGGTCCAGTGGCTAAGAATCTGCCTGCCTTGCAGGGAATACAGGTTCAGTCCCTGGTCCAGGAAGATCCAACACACCATGTGGTAACTAAGCCCATCCACCAGAGCTACTGAAGCCCTCAGGTCCTAGAGCCTATGCTCTACAACAAGGGAAACCACTGCAATGAGAAGCCAAGTTGCAACTAGAGAGAAGCCCTCCTCACTGCAACTGAAGAAAGCCCGTAAACAAGAAAGAAGACCCATAGCAGCCATAAATAAATTAATAAATACTTTTTTAAACATAGGGAATAAAAGATTCAATGTATATTTCAAGTGTGAAACAGATCGCCAGTCCAGGTTGGATGCATGAGATAAGTGCTTGGGGCTGGTGCACTGGGATGACCCAGAGGGATGGGATGGGGACGGCAGTGGGAGGGGGGTTCAGGATGGGGAACACATGTAAATCCATGGCTGATTCATGTCAATGTATGGCAAAAATCACTACAATATTGTAAAGTAATTAGCCTCCAACTAATAAAATTAAATGGAAAAAAAAGATTCAATGTAGAACACCTTATTCCATTTTGCTTACACTATGCCCCACAAAAGAATTGACATTTATTTTTCCTAGTGGTTTATACAAAAAGTATTGAAATCATTTTAAACATATAAATGTTTCTCCGCATGTATACTTCAAGAAAAAGTAAGTGCTTCTTGAAAATAATAAAGCCAACATTTAGAGTCCTTCAGTTGCATGCATCACCTCCCAATTTCTGAAAGTAAGAGACTCACCTCATACTTAGTATCATGAGTTCATAGAGTACTTAAGATTAATGAGATCTGTGTAAAAATCTAATGCCCTAATGCAATAAAGAACACATAAGGATAAAGTATAGCATAATATTTTCATTTGGCAAAAATTGCAAAAATATCCATAAAAATAACAATAAGTTAACAATAAAAGAAACAAAATTTCAGTGAAATGACTGTGATAAAGGATGGCATAGGAAAGGCTGAGCTGATGCTCTGTTCTCACTGTTGGGAAAGAAATTACTAAATCACTGAAATATAAAGAATCAAGTAAAGGAGACAAAGATAAAGAAAAAAGTAAAATTAAGAGGTGTCTTGCAGGTGATTAAAATGTTTATGTTCAAGGTTTGAAATATCTTTGATATTTTCAGCTTTTAAAAAGTGGTTCCACAAATAGTTTGCCTGAAAAATCCTTGATTTTGTGTTGACTCTTTCCAACATCTCTTTAAAATATTTTATAGTTTCTTCTATTTGGCTCACTGATTCATCACTTGCCCCAGTTTTTCTTTCCATATTCCCTCTTTCACACTGCTTCCAAAATACTTTTCCAATGTAAAAGTCTGATCACAAGAGTTCAAGATTCAACCATCTTATTTTTAACATGTAAATTTCAAACTATTGAGTACGATGTGGCATTTTCATCATGACATACTGGTTAAGATCTTTGGCCCATCTTTTAGTCAGGTTGTTTGTTTTCTTATGTTAAATTTTAAGAGTTCTTTGTAGATTTTGAATTACAACTCTTTATCAGATACATCTTTTGCAAATATTTTCTCCCAGTATGTACTTGTATACTCATTCTCTTGGCATCATATTTCATAGCTCAGAGGATTGTTGTTGTTGTTGTTAATTTTCACAAAGTACAATGTGTGTGTGTGCTTAGTCACTCCATGTGTCCAGCTCTACAATTTACCAGTTACTATTTTTGAGAGGTTTTGGTTTTGGTGTTTTATCTATAAAGGCATCATATCCAAAGTCATCTAAATTTTCTCCTATGTTTTCTTCAAAGTTATCGTCTCTGAATTTTATAGTCTTGTGTTTTACATTTAGGTTGCTAATACATTTTGAGTTAGTATTTGTGAAGGGTGAAAGACCTCTGTTTAGATTCATATTCTTGCATGTGGATGTCCAATTGTCCATTGATTTGCATTTTAAGGATGAACAATTTCAATTTTCCCATATGTTGGGTTTATTTTATCAGTGTATTTCATAGTGTGCACTTTTTTCCTATGAAGAATGATGTTATCTTTATATTAAATATGAAATACACTCATCCTTGTCAATATTCAAATAGCAAATATAGAAATAGATCAAGATAAATATCAGAATATGAGGATATAAAAATTGAATGAAACTTTTCATTCCTGAAAAAAGTACATTTTTAAAGAAGCTAATAGTAAATATTTGAGTTCTCCTTCTATGATTTGTGCATTGGTAAAGGTTGTAGTGAAAATTGTAAAGCGACTTTCATTTTCTCTTTCTTGTTACAAGCTTTCTGTGTGGAGAATTGTCCTACATTGTGTCAAAAGAATAAGCTGTCAGAATGCTAATGTTTAATACATTGTGAGAATAACTGCCATGTACTATACAAATTTGACCTTTTCAGGACTCCAGATTTGATTGGATGGACATTTCTCTCCTATTTAAAAACTGAAACCCCTGTTGGAAAGAGCTAGAATGACCATCTGTTGAAATTCAGAATACTAAAAAGGTTAAAGTACACAACCAAGTGCTTCATAAAATATTTCATAATTAAATTTTTCCATCTTATTCAGTGTCATAAATAATGAGAAACTGAAATGGTGGTATGAATTCAGTTTTCATTATTTAGAATATAAAATGTAAAGTAAGAATGCAGTACTATTAGCTATTATATTGAAGGTCTATAAAAAAGGTATTTTAGTTTTGCTGAGGTATCAGGGATTAGTCTAAAACACAGTCACCCTAGCACAAAAGAATGTTTCATTTTAGTTCAAAATGGCATTTAGGATAATAATAAAAAGTGTTAATGTTTGCAGTCCATTAAATCCTAAAGGTTTAAGTCATCTGCTCGTCAATGTTGTCATGTATACTTATTATCTAATTTATAATATCTCAGACATTTACAGTAGGTTAAATTAAAGCACAATAGCTGGCACAGCAGAAATCATAAATAATTAGATGTATCTTTTAAATGCTAAGATTGATTTTTTGATAGAACTATGTCATAGTTTGGGCTGCCTTAACAAAGGACCATAGACCTGGTGGTTTATAAACGACAGAGGCTAGAAGGTCCCAGATGAGCATGAGAGCACTATCAGGTTCTAGTGAAAGCCCTCTTCTGGGCTCCCTTCCTGTGTTGACAACATATCTTTGCTTCTTCACGTGTCAGAAGACATGAGATAACTCAGTGTCCTCTTCTTTCAAGGGCACTAACGCCATTCATAATAGCTCCAATTTATGACCTAATTACCTCACAAAGACTCTCCCTCTTACCACTCCTAATACCATCACAATGGGTATTAGATTTCAATATAAATGTTGGGGGATAGACATTCTGTCCACATCAAATTATATAATCTAGTATATGATGCAAATATATGATTTCTGCATACAATACTTACAACAGGACATATTGATATAATTGTATGCATTTAATGAAATTATGGTTAGTATAGATTATTGATAGAACTGAAAGACAAATTTATTTCCATTGAATAAGTACAATTAAAATAAATGTCATTCAATAATTTGGTAATGATGTTAAGATATTTACTGAAAAGTAAAGAAAACTAAGCAATACTGATGTATATTTTAACAAAAATTGAAAAGTTTTAGAAATATTGATTTTAATTAAAATGGCATTCAATTAATTGTGGATTGAAGTTATTAAAATTATTCTTACAGAGTCATGCTGAATTGTTTTACCTCACACAATTATAGATCATAATCTATTTAAATTGCAGTTAATTATTTAAATTTCAATTTTTGATATTAAAGATGAGACAATACAGAAAAGATGGTCTTTTAAACAAAAACTTTATAAAACAAATAAATTCACTAACTTAAATATTTATATAAATATAATTCATTATAGTTATTAGTGCTATAGATGGAAAGAAAGATTTCAGGATGCAAAATTGACCCATGAAAACCTATATATAAATATATATATATATATATATATATATATATATTTATCTACAAAGAAATACATCTAAATCAGGCTTAAAACTGCTCAAATACATTGTATCAAATTAAGTTTTATAGTTCTCTCTCTTACATAACTGTAAACATAATTTGCATGGTTCCTAAGAGAAGGTAATAAAAGATTCAGTAATTAACTGAGATGAAATGGATTTTACGCTTTCATTATATATTTTAGCTCATGACTGTAAAATCTCTGAAAGTCCATTCACCTATAATAGTTTCATTCTATAAGATATTAAACAAACATAAAAAGTGTTTCAACTGCTATTTAAAATAGGTAGAAAGGCTGTATAAATTACATATTACTATATTAAAATATATAATGAGAATAAACAGGGGAAGAGAAACTGCCATTGATATAAAAAAAGACTAAGTACTTAAAACTTAAGATACATTGGCACTGAAGTGGGTGGTAACTAATTAAACAGAAAAGTACATATTGCAAACTAAAGGGTGGTTTAATGCTAAAATGGGAACAGGAAAGAAATGTGTTCTTAAGAAAGCAAAAAGGAGAAACTGGAAGTGAGCTATTTTGTAAAATAGATACAACAGAAAAGCTTATTGGAAGGAAGGGAAGGAAGGATGGAGAAAGGAAGGACTACAGAATAAAAGTCTCTTTCATCTGGTCCAGGAAAAAGAGAGATTATGACTCTTCCCATGACTTTGGCCACGACTTGCCTGAGCTTGAGTACAAATGCACATCTGGATTTCATGTAATATTTAGTCTTACTAGATCTTTGTGCCATCTGAGAGATAATATTATGCTTAGTTGTTCAGTCATGTCTGACTCTTTGCAACCCCATGGATTGTAGCACCAGGTTCCTTTGCCTATGTTCATTTGTGTATGGGGATTCTCCAGGCAAGAATACTGGAGTGGGTTGCCATGCCCTCCTCCAGGGGATGGTTCCTTCCAAGGGATTGAACCCAGGTATCCCACATTGCAAAATACATTAATAATGAAAAGACTAGAAAAAGGGCAGCATTTAAAGATATTTTTAAGATGTTCACCATTAAAGAAAAACATGATCTGTTTGGGAATAATCAAACAAAACTAGACAGATTTTAGTACTAAAAAACATTAAACACAATTCAACAATTTTAAGATCAAACAGAATATAGAAGACCTATAAATATACAACAGTTATACTGACAAAAACCATAGTTTCCTCTTGTCAGGCACATGAGAAACCAGAAAAGAATAAGTAAAATATCTAAGGTGCTTAGATCAATAACTATTGATATAGAAGTCAGTCAGTAATGATATTTTTCATCTTGCCCCTTCTTCAGTGACCCCAGTAGAGCTCCTTTAAGGCAACAACACCCATTCATGACAGAAAAGATGAATTAAAAATATATGCTTAAATAAACCTTAATAATAAAAGTTAAACATTTATAATTTATTTTTAGTATATATGTTTCCTAATAAAACAACATCAAATTTCATATACCCTATTCATAATTTTAGAATTGCTGCAATAACATTTTAAATATTTGCTGAATCAATTAATTTATAAATATATATATATACAGGAGTATACAAATATATCATATTTGCAACTAAATTTATCTTAATTCTGTTACTTGTTAGAAATGTCTGGTCATTAATGCCAACAAGAGTTAAAAACATAACCAGAGATTCTTCTCAAATACAGTCCTATAAAAAGGTAAACAAAGATTTTCAACTCACATAATGGCAACTTAAAATTTTAATTTATATGAAAGCAAGAAATACACATAGCCACGACTTAGTCCTATAAACAGGAAATTCAGGAGTAAAATATACTTGATGAAATCCATTGAAAATCTTTGATAACACAGAATATGAATATACAGTTATTTTTACCTTGAAAATGGAATAATATTATGGTCTGAGATTAATCTAAACCTGTAAAAAATCATGTAAACAAATCAATGTTAAACATTTTGAATTAATAATTATAATAAATAACATTAAAAAATAATCCGATTAATACTTGATTTAGTTAACTAATGGAAAGATTCTTGTCACCTGCTGTACATTGTCAATGGTTAGGAAACCGGCATTACTAATGCCCAATAGATAATTCAGTAAGAAATGATCATTAATAAAATGGGTCAGGGCAAGAAGTTACACCTATGCTGACATCAACTTACTGTAGGGTACTGGAGAGTCTCTTCATTATTTTGCTATTTGTGTTTTCTTCTGCAGCTTCAGCTTAATTTCTGAACTTATTTTTATTCAGTCTGAAAATTGTTAATATATATTTAAGTACAGGTTTACTGTTAAATTCTCTCCTTCAATCGTCTGACAATTTTATTCTCAATTTTCCTCTTAATACTTTAAAATGTTTAATGCAACACTTTTTGGCTCACATGACTTTGAATATAAAATTAGCTGTAAGTCTCACCCTCCTTCAGTTCAGTTAAGTTCAGTCAAAGAGTCATGTCCAACTGTTTGTGACCTCAGGGACTGCAGCACACCAGGCTTCCCTGTCCATCACCAACTCCCAGAGCCTGCTCAAACTCATGTTCATCAAGTCGGTGAGGCCATCCAACCATCTCCTTCTCTGCCGTCCCCTTCTCCTGCCTACAATCTTCCCAGCATTAGGGTCTCTTCCAATGAGTCAGTTCTTCCCATCAGGTGGCCAAAGTATTGGAGCATCATCTTCAGCATCAGTCCTTCCAGTCAATCCTAAAGGAAAGCAGTCCCGACTGGTTGGATCTCCTTGTAGTCCAAGGGACTCTCAAAGAGTCTTCTCCAACACAACTTTCAAAAGCTTCAGTTCTTCAGTGCTCAGCTTTTTTTACAGTTCAACTCTTACATACATACATGACTACTGGAAAAACCATAGCCTCGACTAGACAGATCTTTGTTGGCAAAGTAATGTCTCTGCTTTTTAATATGCTGTCTAGGTTGGTCATAACTTTCCTTCCAAGGAGTAAGCATCTTTTAATTTCATGGTTGCAGTCACCGTCTACAGTGATTTTCGAGCCCCCCCAAAATAAAGTCTGTAACTGTTTTCCCATCTATTTGCATGAAGTGATGGGACCAGATGCCATGATCTTAATTTTCTGAATGTTAAGCTTTAAGCCAACTTTTTCACTCTCCTCTTTCACCTTCATCAAGGGGCTCTTTAGTTCTGCTTCACTTTCTGCCATAAGGGTGGTGTCATTTGCATATCTGAAGTTATTGATATTTCTCCCAGCAATCTTGACTCCAGCTTATGTTTCATCCAACCTGTCATTTTGCATGATGTACTCTGCATATAAGTTAAATAAGCAGGGTGACAATATACATCCTTGACGTACTCCTTTTCCTATTTGGAGCCAGTCTGTTGTTTCATGTCCAGTTCTAACTGTTGCTTCCTGACCTGCATACAGGTTTCTCAAGAGGCAGGTCAGTTGCTCTGGTATTCCCATCTCTTTCAGAATTTTCCACAGTTTACTGTTATCCACACAGTCAAATCTTTGGCATAATCAGAAATCAATGTTTTTCTGGAACTCTCTTGCTTTTTTGATGATCCAACAGATGTTGGCAATTTGATCTCTCTTCCTTTGCCTTTTCTAAAACCAGCTTGAACATTTGGAAGTTCACGGTTCACTTACTGTTGAAGCCTGGCTTGGAGAATTTTGAGCATTACTTTGCTAGTGTTTGAGATGAGTACAATTGTGCAGTAGTTTGCACATTCTTTGGCATTGTGTTTCTTTGGGATTGGAATGCAAGCTGACCTTTCCAGTCCTGTGGCCACTGTTGAGTTTTCTAAATTGGCTGGCACATTGAGTGCAGCACTTTAAGAGCATCAAATTTTGGTATCTGAAATAGCTCAACTGGAATTCTATAACCTCTGCTAGCTTTGTTCATAGTGATGCTTCTGAAGGCCCACTTGACTTTGTATTCCAGGGTGTCTGGATCTAGGTTTCACTCCCTTTAAATGTTTGTTTCCATCCCTACCCAGACTTATTTGGGATTTTCTTAGCGTTCCATCTAGTTTGGAAACATATCAATCTGTCACTAATTCTCTCTCTTTTCTTCCTTCCCTCTTTATGTGGCAAACCATTTAAGGTTATACGCTTCAATAATGTCCTGATTGCCCTTGAGTAACTACCGTATTTTTTCAAAATTGTTTTCTCCTTGCTTCAGTATGAATAATTTGTTATAATATTTCAACATGTGAAGTTTGTGCTGAATATTAAAATGGACTTCCGATAGTCAAGAATTTTTAAATGAAATCTATGGCTACCCTTGTGGCTCAGCTGGTAAAGAATCTGCCTGCAATGCAGGAGGCCTGAGTTCAATCCCTGGGTTGGGAAGTTCCCCTGGAGAAGGGAAAGGCTATCCACTCTAGTATTCTGGCCTGGAGAATTCCATGGGTCACAATGAGTCAGACACAACTGAGTGACTTTCACTTTTACTTATCTTCAAGGCTACATACGGACATTTTATTGTGATCTGAATTTAGATGGTTTTCAAAATCTGGTAGTGAATGATCACCAAGGAAACGAGTAAACAAGAGAAAACAAGAGTTAAACAATGAGTCCTGGAACACTCCAAAAATAAGAGATTGGAAAATCTAGAGGAAGTAGCAAAGGAGATAATAAGGATCAATCACTACATAGAAGGAGAATTAAGAGTTTGTGGTGGTATTCTGGAAACCAATGTTAGGAGAGTGTTTCCAAGAGTCAACATGTAAAGGGAATAGTCAGAATATACTTTGGACTGACACAGAAAATTTTAAATATATAAAAGCAGATATAATGGAGCATTTGGGAATGAAGTTCATGATGGCTATTAGAAAGAATTAAAAATAAGACACTGAGTCTACAAATCCACTGACAGTGTTCTCATTAATCTCATTTTTTTGGTGGTAATTGATAAAGTAATTCATATGGTTCAATTTTTATATTTCTAATAACCTCTCCTCTGCCCATCACAGGTAAATGCAAACACTAGCAATAGATTCTGTATCAGACCAATTATACTGCTTAAGTAACAGAGCTGCCCTACTTACTCTCAAAATGGCAAGTACACAATTCAATGTTTTGTCTCATGCTAGCCCATGTATATACATAAAATGTGGCATGCTATCTCCATATATACTACCACTCTGGATTTTAAAATCTTAAAGAGCACTTGAAAGGATAATAATAAAGCATAGGCCATGCTTCAGAGAATGAACATATTTGAAAAACTGACTTTTCTTTAAGTGCTGGGAAACTTTTGGCTAAGTCCCTGAAATTCCATAATAATTATACCTACAACTGGATAGATTATTGCAGCCTTAATGGACACTAATTTTAATAGGTTGTAGAGTTCGGGTCCCAAATAATTTGGTTGGGGCCTAGATATCAGAGTTGGAAACAGTTACTGAGAAAATTCAAATGATCTGCTTTAATCAGCTGTGGGATACATGGGCATATTTCCACTCTTCTGATAAGATTATCACGATCATGTCAAATAAGTAGACTGTGCTTGAATTACTGGAGTCAATTCAATGTGTTCTATTATAGTTGCCTATGCAAAATCTGTAAGACAGCTTAGAATAAACTGTCATTTTAAGATCTGTTTCTAATTCCACAACAAATAATTTCAAAGAAATGTCCTCTAGGTATCTACTAAGTGGCATGTGGTTTGATCTATTTCCAGAGGTAATTACATCAGAAGTGTTTTTAAAATTGAGAAAATAATTATCTGGGACATGAAAACCTTTTTTAGCAACTGTATGCTTAAACAAAACAAGCTTATGCAATTGCTATTAACATACAGAAAATATATATAAAGTATACTTAATAGTTTTATCTAGCACATTAAGTTAAAAACTGTTACATCTCACTTGTTTCACCACATTTTTAAAATGATGACATTGTCCATTCAGTATACTACCAGTTGAATTGCTAGTTACCATTTCACTGAAAATGTGTCAAGAAATAATCTAGATCAAGTCCATTGAGTTGATTGGTTAAAAACTGTTTAGATGATTGTAATGTGATTTTTAATTAAAGCACAGAATTATGAATAGCTTATGCTTGTCAATATATACACAATTAAAACAAAGATGATGTTATAATTGTAGAGCAAAATAATAACTATGCAAATATGTAATTTATGTGACAGTTTATTTTCTTTGGAAGGAAGTTTTCTGAAATAAAAAGTTAAATATGACATAAACTTGAAATGATGTGTTAATATCTTGAGCTAGAATATTTTTAAATGTGGAATAAAATATTGAAAATATTCATATGTGTTTTTTGATAATTTGCTTACAGTTCTAAGGGGCTATACAATTTAAGAGTGAAACAATGTGTGACAATGATGGCAAAATAATTTTGTAAAAAGTCTTTGGCTTGTTGAGCACCATGCTCAATATTACTAATCTGCTGAAAGTTGAAGTATACATGTCAAGTTCCTACTGCAACTTACTATAGTACTAGCTAATTATGGCCTTATTTTATTTTTTCATGTAAGTCAAAAACTATTAAGTAAATGAATTGTTTACATTACTATATTATTTTTGTGATATTGCATCAGACTCAAGATGGATTGTCTGCAAAATGAATTTTCATTGTTTGTGCAATTTTCTTATTACAGAAATAAAGCTTAACTGGTAAAATATTTCAACATAAGCACAATATTGAGGAAAAAATAACTCACAGTTATATTACTTTAGTCAAACATGCTTACCAGTATATTAAAACTTACATATCGATTCAGTATTGACATGAACATGATTTTTTAAAATATTTCAGTAATTGAAAATATGATGTGAATAAAATATATTGAGTAAAAAAATAGAAATGATAGAAATGGTAAAATAAATCATACGAGTGTTATTTTACACAGGTCAGGGAAACAAAAACTTTGTGTATGTTACACACTGTCACACCTTCCCCCTTCACACAATAAATTTTACAACATATATTTATTACCTCTTTCTTTTAAATTTTTATATAAATGGACCTTGATATATATTTTTCTAAAATGTTATTTATGCATAATGTTTGATATACATTATCTTTAATAAATGTAGCTTCATTTTGTTATTTTTCATGGTCATATACTATAAAACTAAATACTTTCCTCTGTATTTATATAAATTCATATTTAAATTTCTGTGGATAGATAATTTTGCTATTACAAATGAATCTGTTATTTTAAATATCATTTTACCTCTTTAGTGTGTATATACATCTTACTGAATATAAAAGAAGAATCATAGTTTTACATATATTATGAATATGTTCAGATTTTTGTGTTGTTTTTATTGTTTCTCAAAGTATTCTTCCCCAAGTTATATGTTTGCAAACACTATGTAATGTTCCTTGTTTTAATATCTTCAAGACACCAGTTTCATCTCCTTTGTGTACTAAATCTTGTGTTATTGTGTAACTATACTTAAAAATAATTTTGTTTTATGGTTATTAAAAACAGCATCGGTGGCTGTGATGGTGCAGGAGTGGCCAAGAGGAGCTACCCCACGTCCAAGGTAAGAGAAACCCAAGTAAGACATAGGCGCTGAGAGAGGGCATCAGAGGGCAGACAGACTGAAACCACAATCACAGACAGCTAGCCAATCTGATCACAGGACCACAGCCTTGTCTAACTCAGTGAAATGAAGCCATGCCGTGTGGGGCCACCCAAGACGACGGGTCACGGTAGAGAGGTCTGACAGAGTGTGGTCCACTGGAGAAAGGAATGGCAAACCGCTTCAGTATTCTTGCCTTGAGAACCCCATGAACAGTAAGAAAAGGCAAAAAGATAGGACACTGAAAGATGAACTCCCCAGGTTGGTAGGTGCCCAACATGCTACTGGAGATCAGTGGAGATATAACTCCAGAAAGAATGAAGGGATGGAGCCAAAGCAAAAACAACATCCAAGTTGTGGATGGGACTGGTGGTAGAAGCAAGGTTTGATGCTGTAAAGAGCAATATTGCATAGGAACCTGGAAAGATAGGTCCATGAATCAAGGCAAATTGGAAGTGGTCAAAACGAGATGGCAAGAGTGAACATCAACATTCTAGGAATAAGTGAACTAAGATGGACTGGAATGGGTGAATTTAACTCAGATGACCATTATATCTACTACTATAGGCAAGAATCCTTTAGAAGAAATGGAGTAGCCATCATAGTGTACTCTCCGAAATGCAGTACTTGGATGTCTCAAAAACGACAGAATGATTTCTCTTCATTTCCAAGGCAAACCATTCAATGTCACGGTAATCCAAGTCTATGCCCCAACCAGTAACACTGAAGAAGCTGAAGTTGAAAGGTTCTATGAAGACCTATAAGACCTTCGAGAACTAACACCCAAAAAAGATGTCCTTTTCATTATATGGGGACTGGAATGCAAAAGTAAGAAGTCAAGAAACATCTGGAGTAACAGGAAAATTTGGCCTTGGAATACAGAATGAAGCAGGGAAAAGGCTAAAAGAGTTTTTCCAAGAGGACACACTGGTCATAGCAAACACCCTCTTCCAACAACACAAGAGAAGACTCTACACATGTAGAGCACCAGATGGTCAAAACCGAAATCAGATTGATTATATTCTTTGCAACCAAAGATGGAGAAGCTCTATACAGTCAGCAAAAAAAAAAAAAAAAAAAAAAAATACCGGGAGCTGACTGGCTGAGATCATGAACCCCTTATTGCCAAATTCAGGCTTAAATTGAAGAAAGTGGGGAAAACCACTAGACCATTCAGTATGACCTAAATCAAATTTCTTATGACTATACAGTGGAAGTGAGAAATAGATTTAAGGGACTAGACCTGATAGACAGAGTGCCTAATGAGCTATGGATGGAGGTTCATGACATTGTATGGGAGACAGGAATCCAGACCATTCCCAAGAAAAAAAATGCAAAAAAGAAAAATGGCTGTCTGAGGAGGCCTTACAAATAGCTGTAAAAAGAAGAGAAGTGAAAATCAAAGGAGAAAAGAAAAAATATACTCCTCTGAATGCAGAGTTCCAAAGAATAGCAAGGAGAGATAAGAAAGCCTTCCTCGGCAATCAATGCAAAGAAATAGAGGAAAACAATAGAATGGGAAAGACTAGAGATCTCATCAAGAAAATTAGAAATACCAAGGGAACATTTCATGCAAAGATGGGCTCAATAAAGGACAGAAATGGTATGGACCTGACAAAATCAGAAGATATTAAAAAGAGGTGGCAAGAATACACAGAAGAACTGTACAAAAAAGATCTTCATGACCCAGATAACCACAATGGTGTGATCGCTCACATTCACCTAGAGTCAGACATCCTGGAATGTGAAGTTAAGTGGGCCTTAGGAAGCATCACTATGAACAAAGGTAGTGGAGGTGATGGAATTCCAGTTGAGCTATTTCAAATCCTGAAAGATGATGCTGTGAAAGTCCTGCATCCAATATATCAGCAAATTTGGAAAACCCAGCAGCGGCCACAGGACTGGAAAAGGTTAGTTTTCATTCCAATCCCAAAGAAACACAATGCCAAAGAATGCTCAAACTACCACACAATTGCACTCATCTCACACACTAGTGTGAGGTGCTCAAAATTCTCCAAGCCAGCTCTCAGGAATACATGAACCGTGAACTTCCAGATGTTCAATCTGGTTTTAGAAAAAGCAGAGGAAGCAGAGATCAAATTGCCAACATCCGCTGGATCACTGAAAAAGCAAGAGAGTTCCAAAAAAACCATCTATTTCTGCTCTATTGACTATGCCAAAATCTTTGACTGTGTGGATCACGATAAACTGTGGAAACTTCTGAATGAGACTGGAATACCAGACCACCTGACCTGCCTCTTGAAAACATGTATGCAGGTCAGGAAGCAACAGTTAGAACTGGACATGGAACAACAGACTGGTTCCAAATAGGAAATGGAGTAAGTCAAGGATGTATATTGTCACCCTGCTTATTTAACTTATATGCAGGGTACACCATGAGAAATTCTGGGCTGGAAGAAGCACAAGCTGGAATCAAGATTGCAGGGAGAAATATCAATAACCTCAGATATGCAGATGACACCACCGTTATAGCAGAAAGTGAAAAACTAAAGAGCCTCTTGATGAAAGTGAAAGAGGAGAGTGAAAAAGTTAGCTTAAAGCTCAACATTCAGAAAACTAGGATCACGACATTTAGTCCCATTACTTCATGGCAAATAGATGGGAAACAGTGGAAACAGTGGCTGACTTTATTTTTTGGCCTCCAAAATCACTGCAGATGGTGATTGCAGCCACGAAATTAAAAGACGCTACTCTGTGGAAGGAAAGTTATGACCAAACTAGATGGCACATTAAAAGGCAGAGACATTACTTTGTCAACAAAGGTCCATCTAGTCAAGGCTATGGTTTTTCCAATGGTCATGTATGGATGTGAGAGTTGGACTATAAAGAAAGTTGAGCACAGAAGAACTTTTGAACTGTGGTGTTGTAGAATACTCTTGAGAGTCCCTTAGACTGAAAGGAGACCCAACCAGTTCATCCTAATGGAGATCAGTCCTGAGTGTTCTTTGGAAGGACTATGTTGAAGCTGAAACTCAACACTGGCCACCTGATGTGAAGAGCTGACTCATTTGAAAAGACCCTGATGCTGGGAAAGATTGAGGGCAGAAGGAGAAGGGGATGACAGAGGATGAGATGGTTGGATGGCATTACAAGCTCAATGGACATGAGTTTGGGTAAACTCTGGGAGTTGGTGATAGACAGGGAGGCCTGGCGTGCTGCTATTCATGGGGTTGCAAAGAGTTGGACAAGACTGAGTGACTGAACTGAACTGATTGTTATTGTTGTCTAACTGGACCTCACCTAGGCTTCTTTAGCTTGTATTTGCTTGATATGCATTTTTCTTTGTTTTATTTTAAAAATCAATGGACTGATATTTATACTATATGTCACTTTAAACAACATGTGACTAAATATTTTTGCTTTATGAAGTTTGAGACTCTATAATTTTGTACTAGAGCAGTAAGTCCATCTGCCTTTATTGTGATTTTTTTTTCCTGTAGTTGGATTATTTTCTACCCTATTAATTTGTGCTTTGTAGTCTCATCCAAAAATACTGAAAAACTGTAGTATTCTAAGTTCACGTATAATTCAGTAAAGAAGCTTCATTAGAGTAGAGAAATTCCATGCTTCCTCCAATGTAATGTTAGAGAAGACAGAATAGTAATTAAGCATACAGACTCAGGTATAAGGGTCTGACTTTAGGCAGCAACTCTTACTTAAGTTTTATCTCTGGACAATTACTTAATGTATCGTGTTTTCTAGTCCTTCTTATAGAACTTACCACATAGAGTAACCACTTGTTTTGTTAAACATTTTCTTATTTAATGCTGCTAGTAAGAATTTTAATGTATTTTTTCCATATTTGATCCTGTACCATGCAATTCTTTTATATTAATTCATTGTTTGTTATACTATCAGTAACATTTTAAGAGAATCACATATATAATCCTAATATGTGTAAATAATGCGGTTTTTTAGTTAGTCTTTGTAAAACTGACTGAGTAAAGACCTTCAAGATTTGCAATTATTTTAACCCAGGGCAAAATTTGCAAAAATACAGCATTCAAAATCAAAAGAACAAATAAATAAATCAACCATGAATATTCATTGGAAGGACTAATGCTAAAGCTGAAGCTCCAATATTTTAGTCACCTGATGCAAACAGCTGACTCAATGGAAAAGACTCTGATGCTGGGAAATATTGAAGGTCAAAGAAGAAGGGGAAAGCAGAGGATGAGATGGTTAAATAGTATCACTGACTCAATGGACATGAATCTTAGCAAACTCTGGGATATAGTGAAGGACATAGGAGCCTGATGTGCTGCAATCCATGGGATCACAATGAATCTGACATGACATAATACTGAGCAACAACAAAATATCTAATACCCTACACTGGATCCTGCTCTATCAGAATAAATTATAGATGAATGCTGCTCTGCAGGTGCCAACTTCAAAACAGCTTTGGGTCTTTTGGAGTTTTTTTGTAAAGTGCAGATGATTATAATTGCCATAATTTCTTGATTAATTTTCTTTCTTAATATTCAATAACCTTCCTCTCTAGTATTAATTTTCTTCTTAAAGTCTATTTTATGTGATTTTACTATAGCCATCTCAATACTCTTTTAGTACACCTTTCCTATATTTTTATTTTCAACTATTTTTGTGTTCTGATGTAAAAGGCCTGTCTTTGAAAGTATTATAGGTGGATCAGGTTTTGTTTTTTAAATTAATTCTGCTAATCTGTTTCACTTTGAAAGCTTAATCTATTTACATTTAAAGTCCAAAATGCAAATCCATTTTATATTTACTTATATAGTAACTGAACTATCAAACTGAAATGAATTTCTGGGACCTTTTCCTTATTCCAGTATTTTCAGGAAATATATTCAATGGTTCTGATGACTGCAGTTTTATAGATTATCCAAGAACATAAAAAAGCTTTTCAAAATTCCCTATAATTGGCTAGTTGTCTAGTATCACTTTTAAAATATTTGTACCAGATCTTATTTATCCCAATTAAAGTTAAGATTTTAGAGAGGTGAGTTGTTCCAGCTGATTTCTACTGTTTTGGGTGATACTCTATAGGTAGGTTTTTGCTTTTGTTTTCCTGAGCTGAATACTGAATCAAATCAAATTGCCAAAGGATTATGGAAATAGAGTTTTTCCTAGAAGCTTTAAGTATAGGAAAAAAAAAAGCAACTTGTGTTTTGGAGTGGTACTAGTGGTGTTTTTACAAGGGCTCAAAGGAGGGCAGTCTTTTCTGTCAACTGTATGGCCAAATTCTTTTCAGGGTTGCCAAGTCAGAGGACCCAGGAGGGAGGAAAAATGAGAATAACTCCAAATCAAAACATCACAGACTCCTCTGTCTTACTCTTGTATCACCTGGACAGATGATATTCAGTTTTGTTTTGTGTGTGTGTGTGTGAATTTGGTCATTTTACAGGGTTCTGAAATGGCTATATTTAATTGCTTTTCCAACATTTTCATTAGTTTTGAAGTTAACAGTACATTCACCAAAGTCCACTGTCACTTAAGAAATCAACTTCTTCCCTTCATTGTTAACAAATAACATTAATTAGTCTTTCTTCTCCTATGGATTTTACCATATGTAACAGTTGTTTGTTAGGTGACATTCAAATAAGATAATATATTAAAGATATAACAACAAATGACAAGAATAGACTTCAGAGAGTGCCTGTGAGTGCCACATCATCTCCTTTTATCTATTTATCTATCTATCTATCATTTTTCTACCAAAATTTGTAATAAAGTGACCACATAACAGGCATATGCTTTGGATGGACAAAGGGGGAAAAATATTAAATGCAATCTTGAGCAACAAATGGATGATTATCTGGCTTTCTCCCATTTAAAAACATAAAACAACTTATAGGCATAAATTTCTACTAATTATAGACTGTCACAAATTCTTAGGTTCTAATTACATGTGTGTGGGCAAGTGTTTTGGCGTCATCTAGAGTATTATAGTATCTTTAGCTGCCCTAGTTATTTGAATCAGTCACTGCATCCAACTTGAAACAAAAACAGATGGCTTCAGTTACATAAAACAGGTGTTAATTTTGTATAATTGAAAACATTGTACTAAAAACCGTCCTTGTCAGTAAAGTCTCTCTGTGTCGTGAGTGCTGGGTTTCAAACACCTTATTTTCAAAAACATATATACTGTTTTAAAAATGTCCTCATGTAAGTTCCATAACACCATTTTTTGCTCTTTCTCTTCCAAAGTACTTACTAGAATAAATGTCGGTATTTCAGCTATGTGATTTTTTTTCTATTACAAAACACATGCAATTGCATCAAATTAAACTAAACAAATCATTCAAATTGAATTACAGTAAACTATCACAGAGTTATATAATTTAAGATTTTTCTTTCCTATAGAACTATACAGATATGCCAAATCAAATCAGCCTTGATAACCCAATCATATCTTTTAAAGAAATTTCCATACCTTCATGAATAAGTTCTAAGAAACTTTGGCTAAAAAAAGTGATGTAACTTCCACCATATTACAGTTTAAAGATATACTCTGAAATTGTAGGATAATTTGAAGATAATTCTATCCACTGATTTCAACTTAATAAGAATTTTTACTGTTGAAAAGTGACATTTATTCAGGGTATATTGTACAAGTTATCAATAAGTTGACTCAGCTCCAAATCTGGTCTTTTATTTGCTCTTTGATTATGTAGCTGGGGGCTTCCCAGGTGGCTCAGTGGTAAAGAATCCACCTGCCAATGCAGGAGACACAAGAGAGGTGTGTTCGGTTCCTAGATCAGGAAGATCTCCTGGAGGAGGACTTGGAAACCCACTGCAGTATTCTTGCCTGAAGAATCCCTTGAACAGAGGAGCCTAGTGGGCTACAGTCTATAGAGTCTCAAAGAGTCAAACATGATTGAAGTGACTTAGCACAGCACAGCACAATGTAGCTGGAGTGTATAATATTTCTTTTTTGTATCCAGAAAAATGTTATCCTTGTTGGTAGAGGATAGCATAGGGGCATTAGAGATAATGGTTCTATTTTTCCTCCCTTCCTTCTTCCAGTATGCTATCTAGTTTTGTCCATGGCTGCATGCATGTCTTTTTTCAGCAGTGATTCTCCAGCCAGGAGCAAGTGGCAAATCCTCCCAATTAATTTCCCCCAAACATACATTACTCTTTTACATAGCTTCTAGTGGTAAGTGGCACCTTGTATGAATGCTTCAGGATTATGAATAAAGTGAAACTTCCAAAGGCAGCTAGTGAGTTCTACTGGCACCACAATTCTGTATCAAGATATATTCCAGTGATGGTTTGCTGACCACCCCTCTCATACCCTTGAGAGTCTTTCTGACAACTTTTCCATAAGAAAACCCATTTCACTATTGACTTCTTAAGTTGACAGAAATTCTCACAACACACTTACTTGCTAATTTGCCAGCATCCTAGAAGGCTTCCTCTGTTTATGGCATCACTCTAATAGATTATGAACCAACTCTTACTTAGCCCAACTCTGCTACTTGCTTAACTATCTAGTGAGTTTTAACTACACCCTACTCAGTGAAGTCTGAATTCCAGCCTGTGGAACATTTTTTTTTTTTTTTCCTTTCCAAAAGTGTTACTTTCTTCGGTATATTCCTTCAGCCTTATGGAATTATTTAGAGTTATGTTTTTTTCTCTTAGACAAGTAATATATTTTTCTCTTACCTGTTATTTTAATCCCTGGATAATAATTAGTTTTATTAAAATTTCTGTTCTCTTTCTGTTTATGAAACTTTGGCTAAAACATAATTGATAATAGAAGTGGCTCCTAGAAACTGACCCAAAGGATGAAGTTTTGGGAATGTTTTGGTCATGGCATTCAGCTTGTGTTCAGTGCTGATCTCCTTGCCAATAGGAAATGGAATGCTTGCAATCCATTTTATCACAGTCAGTCAAGCTACCATGTGTATGTAGTTGCTGGTGAAGAACTGCAAACTGAAGCAAATGCCTTGGAAATCCAAATGGCTATTGCATTTGACTTTTGTGGAAATAACATTAAGACTATATTATAGAATATACTCTTTTTAGAGCACTTGAGAGCTGATAAAGCAAAAATGCAAACTGAAGTCCATTAATTTTCAGATCAGTCATGATATAATAATGTCCAAATATCCTCCATGAAAGTGCTGCAATGATCCAGTATTTCTTGCAAACACGAAGCGCATGTATTGCAAACATAACATAAAGCTTAATTTTGAAGGTTACAGAATTAAACTATAGTTGAATTCACAGTTACACCATTTCTTATATAAAATTTAAGTCACTTCTTGGCAAATAATTGGATCCTAAAAGCTGGAATGAAGACATCATGTTAGGCTCAAATAAAATTGAAATTGTGAACTCCCAAGTCACTCTGAGACTCAATTATCAGTGGAAGCGGTATACTTCCCAGTTTTTGAGGTTAGCTTTTCTCTGCCTGAAGACCCTGTGATAACATCAACTGGGGCAGCCTGTCTTGAAAAATGACAATGTCTCTTAGGACCCACAAAAAGTCTATTCTGTTGCTACTAGAACCATGACTAAAATAAAATTTACTGTGTTCAAGGTGTACAAAATCTAACCCAAGAACAAACAGCATGCATACAAAAAGGCATTGATACATACTGTGGGCAGCATCTTCACTCATGGAAATCTCTGTGCTAGCTCTCATTTGTATGTAAGGCATAACTCTATGGGATGGCGCCATTGAGTTGGACTCCCTAATTCCAATGAGATTACAGAATCCTAAAGTAATAGAATGCAAGTGACATGTTTTACCCACCAAAGCAGGTAGGTACATATAAGGGGCATTTGGGGTGTACTGGTATCAGTATGCCTTGGCTTACATATATCTTTATTGTTGGCTAATTTATTAAGGTGCTTCTAGGGATAAAAGGGATGCACAGTTTTACTTGATTAAGACTGATATCTATAGCAGAAAAATAAAGTTCCAGTAGCCAATAAATCTGGCTTGAGTCACCACAGTAAAGAATTGCAGCTTTTTAACCGATGCCAAGATCTGAGTCAATTCATAGACACAAAGAATCTTGAATGAAGGGGAGATTGAGTCTTCTCTTGAAATAGGATCCTAAAACTCTGCCACAAGTTCACACTAGAAATTGTATTCCAAACTTTACCCAAGAGAAAAGGAGAGTGACGGGGCATTGAGGAAAGAGACTATTGTCAGAACTTACTGAGATTACTAGACACTAATTTTGAATTAAAACTGACACCTGGGAACAGAAGACACCACTGTGGTTGAACAGCCAAGCCCTACATAAGGCAGGACTTATGAAGACTCAGGACTTATGAAGAAGTGAAAGTTGTGAGATAAATTTCCTGAAAAGATAAGGTCTGTTCACAGGGACCTTTAAATGGTACTGTCTTTCCCACAGACACAATATATGAGTCTGAAAATCAATGGTAGGAAATGGAAGTGGCTTCTCTTAGTGTTACATCGAATAACCAATTTGCAAAATTTTCTTT
Organism: Odocoileus virginianus; assembly: GCF_023699985.2. Classification (NCBI taxonomy): domain Eukaryota; kingdom Metazoa; phylum Chordata; class Mammalia; order Artiodactyla; family Cervidae; genus Odocoileus; species Odocoileus virginianus. Next base: position 22,369,211 of record NC_069687.1, on the reverse strand, counting down.
CTGTTCTAGTGACATTGAGTTTTGCTTTGCTTCTTGAATATTTAATTATCCAAGGAGAGAACCCTGGTAGCAGGGAACACAGTAAGAATTCTCTTGAATTGTAAGATGAAAACTAGCCATTTCTGGCTCCTTGTACCAGAGAAACAAACAGATAGAAAAATGGCTTTCTCTCATTAAAGAAATAGAAGGATTGATTTTGATTACTAAGGAGAAAGTGGAATAAAGAGACTATGACTGGAAGCCAGGGCATTCTCTGGGTGCCTCTTAAGTCTTCCATGCTCAGTAACAAAGGTAAATGGAAAATTACAGTAACCTTCCCACAAAGACAGGATATTTGAGTACTTGGGTCATTCTTTAACTCATATTTGGGCTATTCCATTGGGTTTGGTTTATTCTATTCCATCAAAAAGTTGATGATTTTGAGGATTGTGGAGGAAATACAGAATGGATGGTGCAGAAGAAACCATAGATATTATTTTCAATTAAAGAAATAAAGATTATAGTAGATTTCATATTATTTGTTTTTCACATGTATGTTTTACTTATATATGTGAAAATTTTTTTCTTTTCTCTTATTTTTTTTTTTCATTTTAACAGTTTTTAATGAAAGCTGTAGACAAGATGACTTTATTCCTGCATATTCTCAATTGTTTCTTCCTTATATTTGCCCTTTTCCTTTCCTACGTGGCGAGATTTGGCTTTACGTCCGAGGATCTTTTTGTGGTCCTTGTCCAGTTTTAGTCTGGTGATAACCACCTTGCTGGGGTGAATGCCCACATGGACAGTTGTGCCATTAGCCTTCTCCCGCTGCACTCGTTCAATGTAGATGACGTATTTCTTCCTGCAAACCTGGACCACTTTGCCAATTTGCTGCCCTTTGTAGTGCCCTCATACAACCTGAATTTCATCGTCCTTTCGGATGGGCATGGATCAAACGTTGTACTTCTGTCTTAGCTCTTTAGAAAGAGGAGAAGACATAATTTTCCTGCGAATGTGGGAAGGCGCATTGAAATGCCTTTTTTGATTCTTGCTTCGGTCAGAAGTCACAAAGGGATTGAACTTCATTTTGGCCGCCGGCACTTCGGCAACGGCCACAGAAGGGCTCTTTTCTCTTATTAAAAAAGTATATAAAAGTTGCTACAGGTTATCTGACAATTTAGTGTTAGCTAACAACATTCAGAGGGCTGTGAATATGACAGAATTTGAGAAACAATTAATAAAGTCACAATAATGGACACAATGATGATTGGGACTGTGCATCTTTTCATTTTGAGAAAATGTTGAGAATGTCTCTATTAGTAAGAAATGTAGCTGTATGCTTTTAGGTGAAAGTTTAGAGTTGTGTGTTTCAGTAGGGAAGTTTAAAAATATATAGAATGGCACATTTGAAAGCTGGGTAGCTAAATAGCCAAGAGTGTTCTGCTGGCTATTAACTCATTGCCTTTGTGACAACAGAATTGGACCTTGTAATTTTTTTCCCCAGCCAGTAAAATGCTAAATCCTGTCAGGATGAGTGCTAAAAAGATTTTCTCCTCCTGGTTCCCATGGATGGACTGTTTGGGTGTGCTCCTAGTGTATGGTGTTATTTAGCAATATCTTTGTGGCTAGCAGTAAGAGGTACCTCATTTTCTTCAGGCACATGCTTCCCCACCTGAATTGTTCTCAAAGATAAGAGCCACTTCAGCACGAAAGGATTTGGCAAAAGATCAGTGGCATTGCTAAGGGCATTGCTTGCCCACATTTTCCAAGTGACAGCTTCCACAAGCTCAATATTAAACTCCTCTCCAGCCCTGAGGATTTCTGGTAGCTTTCTGGTGAATTTAGCAACTGCTTTCAGCTGGCCTCCTATCAAATTTAGAGCAACTGCACTGGCAGTCATAACATTATTGCATCAGTTGTGCCTCCACTTGCCAGCTACCAGTTCTGGCCAGAAACAGTGGAAAATGTCTTCACCTTTCTAAGGGCTTCAACCAGCCCCCACAAGAGGTCTGATGTAATCCCAGGCCAACTGAGACCTTTACCTTTCACTGTGTTACTTTCTTAGGTACTCTCACTCAGACCTAAAGTATTCTTTAGGGTTCTCTTTTTCTCTTCCACTTAAGCAATTCCCTGCCATTCTAATCCACTGTTAATAACTATATTAAATTCCCCTTGTTCAAATTAAAGGGTAGATTCTCTCACTTTACTGGGGCCTAATTAATAAATATATTAAATAAACATTTTGCAGAATTCACTAGCAAATAGCTGATTGTGTAGATAACAGATGACACTACATAAATAGCAGTGTGAAACATAAAGTATGCTCACATTACAGCATGTGACATATTGTAGAAGCATCACATATGGTTCAATTGACTTGTTTCACTTTAAAAGTCCAAGGTAACTTTACCCCATGTTGCTGGAAGTATGAATTTAGGATTCATTTTGAATCAGTTCTAATGAGATGGATGAAACTGGAGCCTATTATACAGAGTGAAGTAAGCCAGAAAGATAAAGACCAATACAGTATACTAATGCATATATATGGAATTTAGAAAGATGGTAACGATAACCCTATATGCAAAACAGAAAAAGAGACACAGATGTACAGAACAGAATTTTGAAGTCTGTGGGAGAAGGCGAGGGTGGGATGTTTCAAGAGAACAGCATCAAAACATGTATATTATCTAGGGTGAAACAGATCACCAGCCCAGGTTGGATGCATGAGACAAGTGCTCGGGGCTGGTGCACTGGGAAGACCCAGGGGAATTGGGTGGAGAGGGAGGTGGGAGGGGGGATCGGGATGGGGAATACATGTAAATCCATGGCTGATTCATGTCAATGTATGACAAAAACCACTACAGTATTGTAAAGTAATTAGCCTCCAACTAATAAAAAAAAATGGGGAAAAAAAAAGGATTCTATTAAGTGCAGTGCTAAATGACTGAAGGTAAACACTAAATGGTGCATACGTGACATAAGGTCAGAATATATTTAGAAATAAAGGTGTAGCAAATATTTGATATTATTTTAACTGCCACAAAGCAAAAGGAGAAAACCATAAATACATATCTTATTGCTCATAGCATGGGATGCTTTACATGGAAAATACTAAAATTTTTGCATAAAATGAAATTCTGTTTGGCGTCTGGTGGGGAGCCAGATTTCTAAATGAAACATGCATATAATTTCCCTTTCTAAGGAACCCTTACTCTTTCCTGAATGACTAATTTTGAGGGAGATAAGTTTGCCTTTGTAAGTCCTTTGGTCACAAGATTTGATTTTCCACAATTGGTATGACTGACAAGCCTTAGACTCATCATTAAGTCTGGTTTTTCAAAATACCAGTCACATCTTTCAGTCACATAACTTTCTATCCACTATCAGAGAGTGACTATCCACTATAAGAACATGTTTCACATTTTGTAGAGAGTAAGTACAATGAAAAAAAATATCAAAAAGTATACAAGTCTGAGCAAAGTAAACATGTTAAGACCTTTAAAATGTTTGTGCACAAGCAACAGGCCTTTCTAGCCTTTATCAATTAAATGTGAGATTTTAGCCTTACAGAAGTGGAAGTATGACCATGGAAATGTGTTTCCTTGATGAAGTTCAGTTCAGTTCAGTTGCTCAGTCATGTTTGACTCTTGGCAACTGCATGGGCTGCAGCATGTCAGGCCTCCTTGTCCATCACCAACTCCCGGAGTTTACTCAAATTCATGTCCATTGAGTGGGTGATGCCATCTAACCATCTCATCCTCTGTTGTCCCCTTCTTCTCCAGCCTTCAATCTTTCCTAGCATCAAGATCTTTTCAAATGAGTCAGTTCTTCACATCAGGTGGCCAAAGTATTAGAGTTTCAGCTTCAACATCAGTCCTTCCAATGAATATTCAGGACTGATTTCCTTTAGGATGGATTGGTTGGATCTCCTTGCAGTCCAAGAGACTCTCAAGAGTCTTCTCTAACACCACAGTTCAAAAACATCAATTCTTCGGTACTCAGCTTTCTTTATAGTCCAACTCTCACATCCATACATGACTATCAGAAAAACCATAGCCTTGACTAGATGGACCTTTGTTGGCAAAGTAATGTCTCTTCTTCTTAATATGCTGTCTAGGTTGGTCATAACTTTTCTTCCAAGGAGAAAATGTCTTTTAAATTCATGACTACAGTCACCATCTGCAGTGATCTTGGAACACCCCAAAATAAAGTCAGCCATTGTTTCCCCATTTATTTGCCATGAAGTGATGGGGCCAGATGCTATAATTTTAGTTTCTGAATGTTGAGCTTTAACCAACTCTTTCACTCTCCTCTTTCACTTTCATCAAGAGGCTCTTTAGTTCTTGATCAAGGAGGTTCCCAAAAGAGAACATCAAGGTAAGGCTGTCTGAAGACAGCACTTTCAGAAGCTAGAATAGTGAGTCCTTTGTTCCTGGCGGTCCATCCAGGTGATGCATCACAGTATCCTCTTACCATAAATGAAGGCAGAAACATGCTTCTGGTGTTGATAATTAGGGTGCCTTTGTTCCCAAGATGAGTAATCACCCTTCCTCATGGATGGTTCTAGCCACACATAGGGAAGCCCAGGCTTACAAATTTCTATAGTTAACAACTTCTGACACTGGCATCAAGCCCATCTTTCTATGACCTCTTCTTGACCCTGTATTTGTGTGAATGCCTGTTAATGTGTCATGTACATGTTTTGGGGGTATTTTTGACCTATGTAGAAGGTTTTGCTGTTATGATCAGCCAGGCACTTGTTACTTATATATATAGAAATTACCAGATGTGGCTTAATGCAACTCTTACTTTAATCAGGTCAGGTCAGGTGAGTCGCTCAGTCCTATCCAACTCTTTGTGACCCCATGAATCGCAGCACTCCAGGCCTCCCTGTCCATCACCAACTCCCGGTGTCTACCCAAACCCATGTCCATTGAGTCAGTGATGCCATCCAGCCATCTCATCCTCTGTTGTCCCCTTCTCTTCCTGCCCCCAATCCTTCCTAGAATTACAGTCTTTTCCAACGAGTCAACGCTTCACATCAGGTGACCAAAGTACTGGAGTTTCAGCTTCAACATCAGTTCTTCCAATGAATACCCAGGACTGATCTCCTTTAGGATGGACTGGTTGGATCTACTTTAATAGAAACATTATTTAAGAATGTTAAATAAGCTGCATTTAGTTTTTAGTGGACCGTTACCTACTTTTTACCTTTTACTAAGTCCAATATCTGAATTCCTATTTTTCAGAGCTATTATAGGATTGTTTTTATCCTAACTTCATTACTTATTATTTTCTGTTACTTTTGTTACATATAATGAAAGGGAGTGGCTGCAATATGTGCTCAGTCAACCCTTTTAAATTAGAGGGTGTAGTAGATGCTTTCCTATGATTGTATTCATCCATTACTAATGAACTTAAAAATATACATACATATATATATACATATATATATATATGTCAACATTTTAAAAGTAATTTTAGAAATTTTCAGCCTTGATTCTCTAAGGAAATTTCATATCCTGTTGTAATTCCTGAGTTTCAAATTCAGAGATTTTAATTCATCTGCATGCATTTTTAAAACTCAGCAAATCATTGCCCTAAAAATTCTACTTCTCTAAAAAATAAGTAATAATTTTCTCTGATACCTTTCTCTCTTCTCCAACTTTCATAATTTAGCATCTTCTATAAATAGCATTTAAATTGTTGTCATACTTTGAATGCCAAATTCCTGCAATTTAGCTTTATTTTATATACTATTTCAATAAATACTGTATTTAAAAGGAAATTTGTGATCCCTTAAGTGATTTGCTTTTGTGCCTTTTTATCACTTTATGATTGTATTTATTGTTCTCACTTTGGAGCTAAGGATTAAAATTATTCACTTTGAAATTATAATTTTCTATAACACCATTTTCAAATAAATTGTTCATAAATGCTATAGTCAGTTATTTTTAATATTTTCCTTTTATTCTGTGAACTTTGAAATAGAAGAAAAGATAGCAAATATCTATAACACTGCAAATAGAAGTATGTTATTAAACTGAAATTTTTAGACAGCTTTATTTAATCAATGGTATCCTCATTAAATGTCAATTGAAATATCAAATATTACACAGGGAAATTATGGCAGAGACTCAACAATAAGGAAAGCAAAAAAGAATGTAAATGCTACTGTTGATAATTTTAAGCAAATATATCATTATCTTGCTAACTTTTCAAAATAAAACTAGCGATATCATTATTTGGAAAATTATCTTAATGACCATTTTGCTTTAATTTTTTTTCTGTTTACATTTCCTTTCAGAATATATGTATTTATCCATTCCATAAAGATATGTTCCCTGCTATCCTGGTGTACCCAAGGCATGAGACTAGATGCTATGGTGTATGAAACTGATGACTTAAGATATAGTTAGTGGCCTTAATTAAGCACAATACATAGGAATTGTATCACCTATGTATCACTGACTTGATGGACACAAGTTTGAGCAAGCTATGGGAGCTGGTGATGGACTAAGAAACCTGGCGCACTGCAGTCCATGGAGGTGCAAAGAGTTGGACACAACTGAGGAACTGAACTGATCTGAACTGCACATAGGCATAGTGGAAATAGGCAAGAGGTATTAAGAGCAAGCTCATGAAACAGTGCACAAAGGTAAAGGTCCAGAATTAATTTTATTTATAGGTTTAAAATTCTTTTCAGAGATGTTTTGGATTTCAGTTACACAGAATAGATAGTGCCATGGGTGGTGGTAATAAAAACAATTTGCAAAAAAAACCAAAAATTGCATAACCACCTAAGGCAATGGAATTTAAGAATTTGAGGTATGAAGAGCGAACTCACAGTGAGGAGCATGGTATCTACACTATTCTCTGAGCAGCCAACATCTTCTAAAAGTGACTTTGGTCATACCCTATTTATAATTAAAGCTACAAAATGGGCTCATAAGAAAATAAACATTCTCATTTGCAAAAGCTTGCCTGCTTTCAAATAGTTTAGAGTGAGGAAGATATTAATATATTAGAATAAAATAGAAGTGCTTATTCCACAGCATTATATATGTAATAACTGAAAGCACACAATGAAATAATCAAGAGTTAATTTTATATTTTATAAAATTTACCTCATTGAAAAATTAAAGAATTGTGAAATACACTAATCTTTACCTCTTGCTTTGGTCTAAGATTTCAAATATCTATAGTTGAAAAATTCCTCACATCCTTTATTTTTTTCAAGGATATGTGACTGACATCCTGGAGAGTGAAGTCAAGTGGGTCTTAGGAAGCATTACTAGGAACAAAGCTAGTGGAGGTTATAGAATTCCTACTGAGCTATTTAAAATCCTAAACAGTGGGCTGTTGAAGTGCTGCACTCAAAATGCCAATAAATCTGAAAAACTCAGCAGTGGCCACAGGACTGGAAAAGGTCAGTTTTCACTCCAATCCCAAAGAAGGGCAGTGTTAACGAATGTTCAAACTCCCAAACAAATGAGCTTATTTCACATGCTAGTAAGGTAATGCCCCAAATCCTTCAAACTAGGCTTCGATAGTATGTGAACCGAGAACTACCAGGTGTACGAGCTGGATTTAGAAAAGGCAGAGGAACTAAAAATCAAATTGCCAACATCTTCTGGATCATAGAAAATGCAAGAGAATCCTAGAAAAACTTCTTTTTAATTGACTACCCTAAAGTATTTGACTGTGGAAAATTTTTAAGGGGATGGGAATACCAGACCACCTGACCTGCCTACTTAGAAACCTGCATGCAGGTCAGGAAGCAAGAGTTAGAATCAGACTGTTTCCAAATTGGGCAAGGAGTACATTAAGGCTGTATATTGTCACCCTGCTTATTCAACTTATATGCAGAGTACATCATACAAAATGCTTGGCTGGATGAATCTGAAGCTGGAATCAAGCTTTTGGGAGAAATAGCAAAAACCTCAGATATGCAGATGATAACCACCCTAATGGCAGAAAGCAAACAGGAATTAAAGAGCATCTTGATGAAAGTAAAGAAGAGAGTGAAAAAGCTGGCTTAAAGCTCAACATTCAAAAAATTAAGTTCATGTCATCTTTTCCCATCATTTCATGGCAAAGAGATGGGGAAAAACAGTGACAGACTTTATTATCTTAGACTCCAAAATTACTGTGGTCGGTGACTGCAACCATGAAATTAAAAGACACTTGTTCCTTGGAAGAAAAGCTATGGGTATGACAAACCTAGACAACATATTAAAGAGCAGAGACATCACTTTGCTGACAAAGGTCCATATAGTCAAAATACATTTTTTCCAGTAATCATGTATGAATGTAAGAACTGGACCATAAAGAAGACTGAGCACCCAAGAATTGATGCTTTTGAATTGTGGTGCTGGAGAAGACTCTCAAGAGTCCCTTGGACTTCAAGGAGATCAAACTAGTCAATCCTAAAGGAAATCAGTCCTGAATATTCATCGGAAGGACTGATGCTGAAGCTGATGATCCAAGACTTTAGTCACTTGATGCAGAGAGTCAACTCACTGGGAGAGACTCTGATGCTGAGAAAGACTGAAGGCAGGATGAGAAAGGAGATGAAATGGTTGGATGGCATCATCTACTCAATGGATATGAGTTTGAGCAACCTCCAGGAGAAGGTAAAGGACAGGGAAGTCTGCCATGCTGCAGTCCATTAGAGTCACAAAGAGTTTGACATGACTTACAAACTCAACAACCACAACGTGATTGAAATTGTCCAAAAGTGATTCTCCTTTGCCAGTGGAATTAATCATACAATCAAATATCTAAAGAAATATTTGAAGGTAAATTCCTGATATCCCAGGTGCCCATAAGATTTCTGAACTCATAGTTGAGACCAGAATAATATAACTTAGGTCAATTATTCTATGACCTAGAAGGCAAGAATATACATATGATAAAAGACAGTCTCTTCAATAAATGGTGTTGTGAAAACTGAACAGCTACATACAAAATAATGAAATTAGACTACCTTCTTGTGTTATATATAAATGCAAAATAAAAATGAATTAAAAACCTAAAAGTAAGACTGGAAACCATAAAACTCCTAGAAGAAAACAAGTAGTATGCTCTTTGACATACATCTTAGCAATTTTTTTTTTCCCTTGGATCTGCATCTTCAGGAAAAGGCAACAAAAGGGAAAAAAAGAACTACATCATACGAAAAAGCTTTTGCACAGGAAAGGAAATCATCAACAAACTAAAAAGCAGTCTATTGGTTGAGAAAATTGCTGGATATGATATGTCTGATTTGGAGTTAATGTCCAAAATATATAAAGAACACATACAAGTCAATTTCAAAAAGACAAACTATAGAATTTAAAAATGGGCAGAGACTCTGAATAGATAATTTTCTAAGGGAGACATACAGATGGCCAACAGAAACATGAAGGGTACTCAACACAGCTAATTAGCTAGAAGATGCAAGTCAAAAATCATGATGAATTACCACCTCACGTATGTCAGAGTGGCTATTATCAAAAAGACTAGAAACAAAAGGTGTTGGTGAGAGTGTCAATAAAACAGAATCCTTGTGCACTGTTGGTGGGAAAGCAAATACTGAAACCACTATGAAAAACAATATGGAGATTCCTTTAAAAATAAAACTAATATACTATCCATGATATTATTTTTGAATGTTGAGTTTTAAGCCAGCTTTCTCACTCTCCTCGTTCACTTTCATCAAGTGGTTCTTTAGTTCTTCTTCACTTTCTGCTATAAGGGTGGTGTCATCTGCATATCTGAAGTTTTTCTATTTCTCCCAGCAATCTTGATTCCAGGTTGTGCTTTATCCAGCCTGGCATTTGGCATGATGTACTCTCCATATAAATTAAATAAGCAGGGTGACAATATACACCCTTTACATACTCCTTTCCCAATTTGGAACCCATCTGTTGTTCCATGTCCAGTTCTAAATGTTGCTTCTTGACCTGCATATAGTTTTAGAAGGAGGCAAATAAGGTGGTCTGGTATTTCCATTTCTTTAAGAATTTTCCACAGTTTGCTGTGATCTACACAGTCAAAAGTTTTGGCATAGTCAATAAAACAAAAGTAGATGTTTTTCTGGAATTCTTTTTTTCTGTGATGGAAAGAATGTTGGCAATTTGAGCTCTGGTTTCTCTGCCATTTCTAAATCCAGCTTGAACATTTGGAAGTTTACAATTCACATATTGTTGAAGCATGGGTTGGAGAATTTTGAGCATTACTTTGCTAGTGTGTTAGATGAGTGCAATTGTGTGGTAGTTTGAACATTCCTTGGCATTGCTCTTCTTTGGGACTGGAATGAAAACTGACCTTTTCCTATCCTGTGGCCACTGCTGAGGTTCCCAAGTTTGCTGGCACATTGAGTGCAGCACTTTAAAGGCATCATCTTTTAGAATTTGAAAGAGTTCAACTGGAATTCCATCACCTCCACTAGCTTGGTTCCTAAGGCCCACCTGACTTCACTTTCCAGGAAGTCTGGCTCTAGGTGAGTGATTCAAAAAACTAACATCATGACATCCAGTCCCATTCAGTTCCGTTCAATCACTCAGTTGTGTCCGACTCTTTGTGACCCCATGAATTGCAGCATGTCAGGCCTCCCTATCCATCACCAACTCCCAGAGTTTATTCAAACTTATGTCCATCGAGTCGGTGATGCCATCCAGTCATCTCATCCTCTGTCATCTCCTTCTCCTCCTGCCCCCAATCCCTCCCAGCATCAGGGTCTTTTCCAATGAGTCAACTCTTTGCATGAGGTGGCCAAAGTATTGGAGTTTCAGCTTCAGCATCAGTCCTTCCAATGAACACCCAGGACTGATCTCCTTTAGGATGGACTGGTTGGATCTCCTTGCAGTTCAAGGGACTCTCAAGAGTCTTCTTCAACAACACAATCCAAAAGCATCAATTTTTTGGCACTCAGCTTTCTTCACAGTCCAGCTCTCACATCCATAGATGACCACTAGAAAAACCATAGCCTTGACCAATGACTTCATGGCAAATAGATGAGGAAACAATGGAAAGTGAGAGATTATCTTCTCGGGATCCAAAATCACTGCAGATGGTGACTGCAGCCATGAAATTAAAAGATGCTTGCTCCTTGGAAGAAAATCTATGACTAACCTAGATAGCATATTAGAAAGCAGAGACATTACTTTGTGGACAAAGGTCTACCTAGTCAAAGCTATTGTTTTACCAGTAGTCACGTATTAATGTGAGAGTTGGACTATAAAGAAACTGAGTGCCAAAGAATTGATGCTTTTGAACTGTGGTGTTGGAGAAGACTCTTAAGAGTCCCTTGGACTGCAAGAAGATCCAACCAGTCCATCCTAAAGGAGATCAGTCCTGAATATTCATTGGAAGGACTGATCCTGAAGCTGAAACTCCAAAAATGTGGCCACCTTATGTGAAGAACTGACTCATTGGAAAAGACTCTGATGCAGGGAAAGATTGAAGGCAGGAGGAGAAGGGGATAATAGAGGATGAGACTGTTGGATGGCATCACCAACACAATGGACATGAGTTTGAACAAGCTCTGGAAGTTAGTGATGGACAGGGAAGCCTGGTGTGATGCAGTCCATGGGGTTGCAAAAGAGTTGGACATGACTTAGCAACTGAACTGAACTGAACTGAACCATACTATCCAGTAATTCCACTTCTGGATGTTTACCTGAAGGAAATTTTTTTAAAAAAATGAATGCAGAAATATATATGTGCCCAATGTTCATTTATAGCATTATTTACAATAGCTGAGATAGAGAGTGAAAGTCGCTTAGTCGTGTCCGACTCTTTGCAAACCTATGGACTCTAGAGACCTTGGAATTCTCCAGGCCAGAATACTGGATTGGGTAGCCTTTCCCTTCTCCAAGGGATTTCCCCAACCCAGAGATCGAACCCAGGTCTCCTGCATTGCAGGCAGATTCTTTATCAGCTGAACCACAAAGAAAGCCCCAAAATACTAGAGTGGGTAGCCTATCCCTTGTCCAGTGGATCTTCCTGACCTAGGAATCAAACTGGGGTTTCCTGCACTGCAGGCAGATTCTTTACCAACTGAGCTATCAGGGAATGGAAGTCACTTAAGTTTCCATAGGTAGATGAATGGATAAAGAAGTATGATATATATTTACAATGGGATATTATTCATCCTTAAAAAGAATGAAATTATACCATTTGCATCAATATGAATGGATCTAGTAGGCATTATGCTAAAGTAAAATAAGTCAGACAGAGAAAGGCCAATACCATATGAATCTGAAAAACAAAACAAACAAACAAAATGGGACAGAAACAGACTCATAGATCCAGAGAACAGATTAGTGTTTCCCAGAGAAGAGGGGTTAGGGGGATAGGTAGAATATTTGAACAGGATTAACAGGTATAAATTTCCAGTTATAATGTAAATAAGTCATGAGGACATGATGCACAGCATAGGAAATATAGTTAGTAACATTGTAACAATCTTATATGTTGACAGATGGTAACTATACTTATAGAGGTAATCATCTTGTAATATACAAAAATAATGAACCACTAGTTGTACATCTGAAACTAGTATAATATTGTAAGTCAATTACACTTCTAAGTTAAAAACATATAAAAATTAAATATATATATGTGTATATATATACATATGCTAGCTTGTTTTTATTTCTTGTTTTTCTGGTATTTATTCAGCCGGATGAAGCCACAAGAGAAATTAGGTTTTTCAGAGGAAATTAAAGAGAAATGAGGAGTCCATGTCCAGATTAGTCACACAGATTGCTCATTTCAGTTTCTAGAACGGTACTGTCCAAAATAAACATAATGTAAGCCACATAATTTTAAATTTCTGGCAGGAACATTTCTTTAGGATAACTTCACAAAATATATAAAAATTATTTCAATGTGAAACCAATATTAAATATCATTTAAATATATTTATATTAAGTGTTTTCATTAATCATTCTGCAAATTATATATTTTGCACTTACAATGCATCTGAATGTAAACAATTGACATTTCAGTTACTCAATAGCCACTGTGACCTGTGGCTATTCAGTCATTCTGTTGTGTCTGATACTCATGCAACCGCATGGAATGTAGCTCACCAGGCTTGTCTATCTGTGGAAGTCTCCAGGCAAGAATACTGGAGTAGGTTGGCACTTTTTTCCAGGAGATCTTCCTGACGCAGGGACTGAACTAGAATCTCCTGCACTGGCAGGCAATTCTTTACCATTGAGCCACCTGGGAAGTCCAGCCACTGTGACCAGTGATTATTTTATTTGATAGTATAGCCCTACAAAACATGGGAAGCACTGATGGTCATATATTGTTGAAAATAGCTATTTAAAAAAAATGAAATATTTAAGCGCTCTAAAAGCCAGGCCTATTTTAATGTTCAGCATTATCATATACCATTGGTAGAGAGACCTCAATATATAATTAAAAATTATCCTTTATTTTCTCAAGAAGTGAGAAAATTCTGCCTTTTTTTCTTCTGAGTTGAGAGTGCAGGAAATTATATGAATCAGGAGAGAAGCACACAGTAATAGACTGATTGTGTTTTGGCTACATAACCAGCAGATTTAAATTCTGAGGCAGATAAGCGTTAAGGTAACTGAAACTCTAAAAATATTTTAGTGTCAATCAGGGTGAACTTATGACAAAAGCATAAATGCAGCAAAGTAAAAAGAGCTGTACTACATGGGTAGACAGAAAAAAATGAATGTCAGTAGATTAAATCTTAATAAATGTTTTTCTGGTATTTCGTGAATACAAAAATAATATATTTCTGTGAGTAATGAAGAAGGTCAGTCACTGAATTGAAGGCCAATGTCCTACTGAGGGCTATCTGGAGAGGGGCAATAGAAACAGATAACCAAGGTTAATAAATGGCCAGTTTTAATCCAAAGACAAGATGAAATGTGTGTAATCAGGAAGTCTGCAGGTGAAGTATGCCAACAAGGGAGGATCAAATAACTTTCCTGAATCTAAGGACAGCAACAACTGAACTTTTTTCTCTTTGGAAAACAAAAATGAAAATACCCTGTGGTCTGACCAGACTGTCCTGCAGTGGGGATACAGGTCTACACAGATGACAATGAATAGACCAGAATTCAAATGACAGCATTCCCTCCCAGTTACAAAATCACACAAGCCTTTTATCCAATATATACCATAAAAAAATAAATAAATAAAACAGAAACAAAAACAAAATAGAAAGTTCCTCAAGAGACATGTTTATTGGCCAGAAAAAAAAGAGACTTTAAAACCCAAAGAGACTTGAATAATAAGCTAAAGTGTCCTCCCACAAACTCTAGTGCCCTGAGGTTTAAGAAACTTAAGAAGAAACAAAATTCTACAACATTTATGCAAGTTTGTGTGCATATTTGTCACCATACTATGCATCTATATGTTGTTATTCTGGATTATTGTTAAGTGTTGCTCAAATAGAAGGATTTTCAGGCTTCTATTTGAGCAAGACTCAAATAGAGTCTTCAATTCATTCTTTATAAAAATTTGAAGAACCAGCAGAAACTCCACTGTTAGGTGGGAACCTATTCAAAGCATCATCTTAGCCTTTTTCTTCCCTGTGACTTGATTTCCCTTGTACCTCAGTCAGGAAAGAATTTGCCTGCAGTGCAGGAGGCCCAGGTTCGGTTCATGGGTTGGGATGATCCCCTGGAGAAGGAAATGGCAACCCAGTCCAGTAATCTTGCCTGGAGAATCCCAAGGCCAGAGGAGGCCGGTAGCCTACAGTCCATGGGATAGTGACAGTTGGACACTACACAGGGACTAAACCACCACCACCAGGCACTGACAACCGTCAATCTTGAAACTGCTGAACTCCTCTAGGAATTCATATGCTAGAGGCCCTCAGTCACACAGAGGACCTTTACTCTCAATGCATAACTGGTAATAATGATAAAATTCCTTTTGTCTCAAAACTAGTCATTGCCCACAGTCTTTCAAATCTTTGCCTCACTAGGAAGCATCTACTAATACATTCCAGAGAAATTGGACCCAGAGCCCCTTATAGGTTGAGTAATTTTGCAAAGCACTTAATTACAGAGATACAAAGATCTTTCTGAATCTGTGCTTAAACTTGGCCTGCACAACTTCTACCAATAAAGGTATCATTCTAAAATACATGATACCGAGAACATACCAAAGTCAACTTTAGTCTATGGAATTTACAGTCACTTAATTTTCTTCATAATAATTATGAGTAATAGGAGTCAGCTCTTAACATTTTATAAATGAATAAACTGAATATTTGGAAGTTAATTAGGGACCAGCATTGAATTCTAGGTAGATGGACTTCCACAGTATGAACTTTGCTGTCCATAGAGTACATGCACAAATGATACTCTTCTCAAATGAAGGGATTACTTCCTTCTCTTTCAGTTTAGATAGACTCATGCTCTTTCAAAATAGTTATAAGATCATTTCCTTGTTGCCTCTAATATTTACTGTGTTTTCTAAGTATAAAATAAAAGTAACTAATCGAGTAAAAGGAGAGATAATAAAATAAACAATAGTAGGGACAATAAAGAGGATTCAGCTAAGTTAAGGTAGAAATTATAAAACAAAAATTACACAAGATATAACTTCAAGTCAAATTTTCAAAACTAGAAAAGACATTTTTATGTAAATTAGATTGCCAAGTTTGTTTTGAGTAAAGTTTGACTATCCTGGAAAAATGAGAATGGCTAACTTTTTTCTATACTTAAAGAATTTGCATAAGACTAGTGCTATTCCATTCTTAAGTGTTTGGAAAAATTCATCACTGAGGTCATCATATCACTGGTCTTCCTTTTTTTAGAAAGTTTTATAAAATGGATTTGTAATCCTTAAAAATGAAACCAGATTCTTCATAGTTAGCCATTGTTTTTCAGTCATACTTGGTAATATAATCATTTAGAGAAATAGATCTACTTTATCCAAATTATAAAATGTAATGTTGTTTACAATATTCACTTGCTACTTTATGGATATATAGAAGATACAGTGTGATATTCCTCTTTTATTAACAATATTGGTAATTTTATTTACTCTTTATTTTTTCCATATTACTCTAAGTTTATTAATTAAATAAACTTTTTCAATGAGCTGCTTTTAAGTTTGTTGATTTGCTATACTGCATGTTTGTTTTCTCTCTCATTGATTCCAGCTCCAGATTTGATTATTTATCTTCTTTTTTCTTTACATTTGATTTTCCTATTATTTCCCTAGCTCCCTTAAGTGAAATATTATTAACTCTTGTCTTCCGATCATCTTTTCTCATGCATATATGTAAGGTTACCAATTTCCCTCTAATCAGCTCTATACCTGTCTTCTGAGAGAGAGCATTTGTGATAGTTTATTATGTTCAAATATTTGTTAAATGTCAACCTTATCATTTGACTCTAACTATTTATTAGTGTACATACCCTTTCCCCCTTATCTATTTATTGCTAATTTTTAGATTAGATCCACTAAGGTCAGCAAAAACACAAATGATTTTAATATTTTTAAATTGTTGGTCATTTTCCTTATGGTTCAGTGTATAGTCAGTTTACTAAATATCCCATGTACACTTGAAAAGAATGTGGATACTACAGTTTTGTATAAAGTGTTCTACAAATACCTATTAGGTCAAATTTGTTAAAATTTTTTTCAGACATTTTATATTTTTATTCATTTTTTGGCTAATTTTAGCAGCTAATGGCACTAGTATCAGTGGCACTAGTAGTAAAGAATCTGCCTGCCAATGCAGGAGACATAAGAGACACAGGTTTGATCCCTGGGTCCGGAAGATCCCCTGGAGGAGGGCATGGCAACCCACTCCAGTATACTTACCTGGAGAATCTCAAGGACACAGGAGCCTGATGGGCTACAGTTCATAGGGTCACAAAGAGACGGACACAACTGAAGCGACTTAGCATGCACAAATGTATCCATAATTTTTTAAGTCATATACATTTAAATTTTATTTTTTGGTACATTGAGAATGATTGCACATATGATAATAAAGGTTAAAACAATAACCATTTTAGATGGGGTAGGAAGATATCTTTATGATATGCAAGTAGGATAGGTTTCTTTTTCAAACATGTTGCAATAAGTACTGACTGTAACAGGAAAAATAAATGGATTGCAATAAAATTAAGAATATCTATCCTTCAAAGGTCACAATTAAGAAAGTATAAAGATCACCTACGAAATTAGAAGATAATCATTGTACTTAGATCTTTTTTAAACGCACAAATGAATAAAGAAAGATGACCCAATACAAAAAAAAAAGCCTAGATACTTAAAACAATACTTCATATAAGAAAATATTTAAATGAGCAATAAACATATTTAAAGATGTTCAACTTCATCAGTCATCAAAAAATGCTACAAATTTACAAATGCAAGAATGACTAAAATGAAAATAACTGCCGGTTCTAGGTGTTAGCAGCAATATGGAAATACAATTTATTATGATGCATTGCTGGTGAGACTGTAAATTTGAAAATGACTCTGAAAACGACTTCTAAAACTGAGCTTATGCTTATCTTTTGGCTCCATAAGAGCATTCCTACCGAATACCGATATATTTGTTAATGTTCACGGTGGCACTATTCAACAGTCCTTCTCCCTCCCCCCAACCCCACCCCAAAGAAGAAAACTGCTTATCAAAAGCTGAATTATAAAAGTAGTGTATAATATAAATGAGGGGAGAAGTGACGTCAGCAAACTAGCAGCATAGGAATTTCTAACATTCGTCCCCTCAGCAACATCAGTTTGAACAACTGTGCAGGAAAATACCTTCACACGAGCCAAATACTTCAGTTGACGGATGACAGCACCTGCGTGAAGCACAAATTTAAGAAAAGACGCCATTGAAGATGATAGGAGAGACAGATTCACACCCCACCCCTCCATCACCCTTTCCCTAAACCAGAGAGTGAAGTGAGTAACCCAGCTTGGCCCCTAGATGGCCCCTAAGGGCTCCCGGAAGCCCTGCTCCTGGGCAGCTCACCAGGCACGCGGCTCCTGACAAGGCCTCCAAAGCTAGCGCTGCACCCCGGCGCCCTCAGGTCGGGTATCCCCCGGCGGGCGCCCCGGCGGCCTCTGTGAGCCCAGCTCCCAGCGGGCAGCGCGCGCAGCCCCCGACTCGCCTCAGCGCCTCAGGACACCGCCCTCCCGGCACACGCCTGCTGTCCCCGGCCACGGGCCCACCGTGCGCCGGGATTGCCGTGGCCCCGGCTGCTCTGGCGCGGGGCTGACCACAGTACCTGCCGGCTCCCATGGCCGGCCCGAAGCCCCCGCAACACGGGGCTCCCTGGGACCTCCCAGTTCTGAACCTGGAGGGCTCCCACAGCCCTGGGGGGCGCCTATGGCCTCAGCTTCAGCCGCGAAACTCTGGCTCCTGAGCCAGCCCCACACGTCAGTCAGGTCACGACTGCAGACTCGGGCTTTCAACCCACCTCAGCACTGGGCCGCTCCCAGGGCTCCAGGGCCCAGACGCACCCCGGGACCCGGCTGCCCCCCAAGAACTTTGACTCTACACTGTTCCCACCAACCAGACCCCAGGTTTCTCCAGGAGAGGCCCGTCCTGACCTCGCACAGGCCCCACAGCCGGGGCTTCCAGGCCGCTTCAGTGTCTGACTACCCGCAGTCTAACATCCGGGCCCCACGTTCCAGATTTGCTGACCACCTGGCCAGCCCTGGTGGCGCCAGCGGCCCCAGACATATTGCAGGAGCCGAAAAACCAGACCGCGGCCTGGCCTTGTATCCAGTCGGCTGGATCCAGATGGCAGGTTCACCCAGCGCCCCGGCACCTGGTGGGTCCCTGTGGACCCAGGATGCAGGACCACCTGCAGCATACCGCTCAAGGTCAGTTACAGTCAAATTCAGACCGTACTAATATTATAATACGGTGGTGGGTTAGTCACTTAACTGGAGTTTAAAAGTTTTCTGCACAAAAGTACTGAAAATAATTATACCCACAGTAATTTGTTAATAGATACACAATACAAAAAGATACATGTATATAAAAAATACATAACAGAACAGGAATAAATGTGTAGAGTGTTTGCCTGTGATGAAAGTTCAGTTGTTTCAGATTAAAATACACTGTTATATCCTGTTAGATGATGAAGATAAGCCCCATGATAACTGTAAAAAACAACGAAACCCAACAGTTGATACACAAAAGGATACAGAGAAGGGTTCAAAGCGTACCACTATGGACATTTTGTAGTTACTTTGCAAAATTAAAATGGTATATGAAGGTTTATAGCATCATTGTTTATAAGAATGAATCACAGAAAATAGGAAAATAGGTAAATTTTATCTATAATACAATGTCATGATTAAAATTAATAATCTTGATTAGAAATCTATATTGGTATATGAGAAACATAATTTTTGAGTGGTAAAAGCACACTGCACATTATATTTACATATGGAAATATAAAGAAATCACAAAAAATTATTTGTAGAATTGTATACATGTATATTATATGCAAAGGTAAGACATTCATTTGAAATAGTAAAATTACATCTATCATAATGAATCACATTAATAAAAAAGGAAAGGAAAGTAATTGGGATATTGTAAAACTGGACTTAATTTCTGTACAGTTTCATTGTCTGTATAGAAAATATAATTCAAATAAGGAAAGCCTGTAAAGATTATGATTCTCATATTTGGGTACCTAGGTGACTGTCATGTATTTCTGCAGCCAGAGGTTAGTATGAGTAGATTTACATACTAGTTCTTGTTCTGTCAATGAAACGTTTATGAAGAGAGAAAGTACTTATAGTCTGTGGTAAGTTTCCCCCTGTGTAAAATGTAGGACTTGACTTATACTATAAATAATATGTTTTTCTACTATACCTATACCTTTTTACCATTCTTCTGCAAACACAAGTTCAAAATAGGTTATGAAATCCACCAACTGATTGTGTGTAATACCACTAAACCTCATCTTTACTACTTAGCTCTATTTTGTTGTTGTTGTTATTCACAGTAGCCAGCAACTATGCATTTAGAGCTGTATTTTAAATTAGTTTGTAGCACCGACTGAAGAAAATATGTGAATATTGTTTTCATACAAAAACACATACCTATTTGAACATGCAACATATAATCATTTATATGATTTTCTTATATCTGCAAAAAATTCTCTCATGGTGCCCCTAGTCAAGACTTTCTTTACATCGTTTTAGAGCAAACAAAAATAAAATGTTATTTTAAACTTATATGCTAAATAAATGCATTATAGTCTCAGTTTTATATTTTTCTATGCATGGATTCTCTACTGAGTTTGAGAAAGTAGAAAGATTATAAATTAATTTTATTTTGTGTGATGTTTAAACTTACCTGACAGCTTGACTGGGCCACAGAACCCAAATGTCAATCAAAACAATATAAATGTTTCTGTGAGAGGGTTTTTGAAAGAGATGAACATGAATTGGTAGACTATGAGTAAAGTAGATTGTTTACCATAATGTGGATGGGCCTCATCCAATAAGTTGCAGGCTTTTACTGAACAAAAGACTGACCTCTTCTTTAGCAAGAGGGACTTTGGCAGTATACAGTCTTAAGACTTCAACTAAAGCATTTGATGTTTCCAGCCTGCCAGCCTGCCCTGTAGATTTTGGATGTGCCAGTATCTATAAATGCACAAGCCAATTCCTTAAAATAATTTATTTCTATATAGGCAAATCATTTGAGTCCTGTTTCTCTTGGAAACACTTGACTTATATACATCTTTAAGACCTAAATCTGGAGTTATTTTTTAAAAAAACATTGCTACATAATGATGCAAACTGTGACCCATTTATTTATAAAGAAATTTCTTCAAAAACATTAAGATTTTTATATTATTGGAAATAAAATTGTGCTACTTTGACCGTATCCATCAGTAATGTACAGTAGTCTCTTCCCCCTTAGTTCCTGTGGTGGATTCCAAAATATTAGCAGGGAAACAACATTTACTGCATCAGATTGCATAGCATAACTGAAAAGTCCAAAACATAAGCATGCTAGCTCCTTGCATAGACTGGTGTCAATGTTAGGATAATCTGATCCTCGTCTTGGAACCCTTGCTTTGGCCAGAAAAGGGCAGATAGCATCAGTTCAGTTCAGTCGCTCAGTTATGTTTAACTCTGCGTCCCCATGGACTACAGCACGCTGGGCCTCCCTGTCCATCACCAACTCCAGGAATTTACTCAAACTCATGTCCATTGAGTCAGTAATGCCATCCAACCATCTCATCCTCTGCTGTCTCCTTCTCCTCCCACCTTCAATCTTTCCCAGCATCACAGTCTTTTCATATGAGTCAGTTCTTCCCATCAGGTGGCCAAAGTATTGGAGTTTCAGCTTCAACATCAGTCCTTCCAATGAATATTTGGGACTGATGTCCTTTAGGATGGGCTCGTTGGATCTCCTTGGGTCCAAGGAACTCTCAAGAGTCTTCTCCAACATCACAATTCAAAAGCATCAATTCTTCAGCACTCAACTTTCTTTATAGTCCAGCTCTCACATCCATACATGAATATTGGAAAAACCATAGCCTTGACTAGTTGGAGGCTAATTACTTTACAATATTGTAGTGGTTTTTGTCATACATTGACATGAATCAGCCATAGATTTATATGTATTCCCCATCCCGATCCCCCCTAATAAAAATAAATGGATAAAAAAGAAAAAGTAAAAAAAAAAAACAAAAACAAACACAAACCATAGCCTTGACTAGACGGACCTTTGTTGGCAAAGTAATGTCTCTGCTTTTTAATATGCTGTCTACATTGGCCGTAACTTTTCTCCAAAGGAGTAAGCGTCTTTTAATTTCATTGCTACAGTCACCATCTGCATTTATTTATAGCCCCCCAAAATAAAGTCAGCCATTGTTTCCACTGTTTCCCCATCTATTTGCCATGAAGTAATGGGACCGGATGCCATGATGTTTGTTTTCTGAATGTTGAGCTTTAAGCCAACTTTTTCACTCTCCTCTTTCACTTTCATCAAGAGGCTCTTTAGTTTTTCTTCACTTTCTGCCATAAGGGTGGTGTTATCTGCATATCTGACATTATTGATATTTCTCCCGGCAATCTTGATTCCAACTTGTGCTTCATTCAGCCCAGCGTTTCTCATGATGTACACTGCATATAAGTTAAATAAGCAGGGTGACAATATACAGCCTTGATGTATACCTTTTTCTATTTGGAAACAGTGTGTTGTTCCATGTCCACTTCTAACTGTTGCTTCCTGATCTGCATACAGATTTCTCAAGAGGCAGGTCAGGTGATTTGATATTTCCATCTCTTTCAGAGTTTTCCACATTTTATTATAATCCACACAGTAAAAGGCTTTGGCATAGTCAATAAAGCAGAAATAGATGTTTTTCTGGAACTCTCTTGCTTTTTTTGATGATCCAGTGGATGTTGGCAATTTGATCTCTGGTTCCTCTGCCTTTTCTTAAACCAGCTTGAACTTTCGGAAGTTCACGGTTCACGTATTGTTGAAGCCTGGCTTGGAGAATTTTGAGCTTTACTTTAGTAGCCTGTGAGATGGGTGCAATTATGCAGTAGTTGGAGCACTCTTTGGCATTGCCTTTCTTTGGGATTGGAATGAAAACTGAACTTTTCCTGTCCTGTGACCACTGCTGACTTTTCCAAATTTGCAGATAGCATAGTAAGAATCTAATATTATATAACCAAAGTGCTTCCACACTCACAGTTTTATCATACTTGGCAAACCCTGAAGAACAGCTTAGCTTTTTAACTGTGGTCATTAGTATAGTGTATGAAGAAATGGGCATTTTTATAGAGGCAAAGCTACTTGAGAGTAACTATGCTTGCCTGACATTTTAGGGCTTATCTCTCAAGATATACTATATCACAGCTATAATATAATCATTCCCCTTCTTTTTTCCTTTCTTCCAGCCTTCCTTTTAATAAGTTCATTATTGATTTATTTTATCTAAGTATATTATTCATACATGTATACATGAATTCATATGTGTATCCGTTTAAAAGATTTTAAAATATTTATGTATATCTAGAGATACACGTGTGCCTATTTCTGTAACACACTGCCACAGAAGTGGAATATGTTTGTTGAAAGAAATATAATAATAGACACTACCTATTGCTTTCCAAAGAGGCTTTGCCCATTTACATTTATGTCAACAATATATGGTATTCTGATTTGTGTCATACACTGATGAACACTGGATCTTAACAACTAAAGTTTTTGTTCAACTGATAAGTAAACTATGCTGCTGCATAACTTTTGGCTTTAAATTCCATTTCCCAGATAATACAGCATTTCCCACTGAACTGAAAAGGCAACTAAATTAAATTGGAAAACTCAGTAGTTTTACCACTGTACTATTTGTTGTTCTTTTCGACAAATCACATATTTTCTTTTTAATTGTCATTTTCTCTGTACCTCTAATTTTATATTTCATTGGCTAAAATGTATCATTAAAATATTAAATATCTCCTATCCTCATGGAGCTCACACTGTAATAAAAAAGCCATATTCTGAATATGCAGTATGTCACTTGATACATTTGAACAACAGAAAAATAAAGAAAGATAAATCAGAGTAACTATGCAGAAAATAGAGGAAAGTATTACATGATGAAAAGTGTTTTTTTTTCTGTTTTTTAAAGTAAACAAGAGTCCATTACTGTTTACTAATAGAATCAGTTTAGGGAAGTTATGGCAGAAAGGGCCATTTTCTAGGGCATTGTTTGAATGGGAGAAAAGAGATGGGGCTGAATGCAAAAATGGACAAGTTTGCCTTAGTATAGAGCAGTGATAGTCCCTCTGTATGAGCAGGATAAACCATTGACTCTGACCACAGTATATGAACAGATGGAATAGCTCAGGTAGCCATTCTCTTTTGATTTATTCTATAGTATCAGTTAAAAGAGAAGCCAAGGTTACCAGCTAATGGTAAGGAGGACAGAGTGTTGTTGGAGATTTAAAGTCAGATGTAGTGAATAAAAGTATTATATAGGACAGTGAGTAAATTGGTAGACAAACAGAATATAACAAATTAGCACAGAAAGCCAGTGGGTTAGTGGAGTAATTTAGAATATGATTTTATTGTGTTTGATTATATGTTTTGCTTCAGTCAGGGTCCGAGGTCTAGGGAAGGAGAGAGTTAGATTAGTGAAAGCCATTTGCTTAATTATTTCAAGTCTAAACCTTTTTTTCAATAAAATGTGAGCATCTGAGGAGATGGACAACTTAAGCATTATCTTTCTCTATTCTTTCTAAATCCTCCTCCTATCACACTGTATTTTCTATGAATTTTTAAAGCATTTCCTTCCAAAGGAAGCCTCTTCTCTGTTCCCTATAATTTGCCAAATCTGTGCTTTCTCTGAAATTTTTTACCTCTAAATGGCAATTATTCAAAGGAGCCTTTGTTATTATCTCAAAATCAATTGGCTCTAAAACTAGAGGCTGTGAAAATCTTGTGGCACATAGATATAAGAACCAGAAATTGTTCACAGTCTTGGACACATTCCCACATATAATGAGTCTAAATTTGGTTCTCAAGGGTGAGTGATACATATTACTTCAAAATTTTAAATCAGATGAAACTGTTCTGCCCTCCCACTACTTGAATGGCTGAAAAATCCAGTTGTACACAGACAAGGTTATCCATCTGCTGTCTCAAAACTCTTGGAGGTTGGTGTCAGGGAAAATGGAGTGGATTATTCTTCCTTGGATTCATTGTGATGCAACTCATTTGCTCTCTCTCTTGCTGAAGATGCCAATCCCAAGCAATGATTGTCCAGCATTTTTCAAGGCAAACTCAGAGATGACTCTCATATTGAGCATTCAACTTCTTCAGTGATTCCCCCTACTGCTTTAACCTGTACTTATCCTTTGGAAACTCCACCTGCACTTTACAAGTTGAGATATAATGAGATTTAAGCACAGATAGGATGTAGACTTTTTGTTTCTTGAAGTTTATTCATTTAGAGAGGTCTTCCAAAATAAATAAGAAAATAAATCTAATGTTATACCTTCTTAAAAACTGCAAGTAGAATTATGAATTGGGAATGCTGGCTTGATATTTATATCAATAAACTATCCAGTATTCTTATTCTGAAATAATGCCTATCAGTATACTTTTTGATAGCCTCTTTGTGTGGAAACAAAATTTTATTCTGTTTTTATAGTGAGAATAGAATATCACTTGAGTTGTGCTACCTACTAGAAGGATCAATTACTTTATTATTTTCATTATTGCTAGTTAAGGAAACATTTTTTTCCAGGTTTTATTTCATTATTGGTGATTTATTAAGATGATATTCTATAGCTTGGAATATATAGAACATGCTACTTCACAGATATAGCTATTAACATTTTGTAGTAATGATGAAGTTTTATGCCCTGCAAACACAGGAATTATTTTTTTATTCAAGCAATTCACATTGTGAAATATCTATATCTATACCTATGTGTGTATATATATATATATATATATATATATATGTATATATATATATAGCCATCAAGTACATTTTCGTTGAGAGAAATATTCTGTTTTGACTAGACAAGAAATGGAAATCAAATATTCCTTTAAATTTTGCATATCTAATACATTTCACACAGACTAAATTCGATTTTGAACACTCAATATAGTTTTCTTTCTTTTACTACCTACATAATTCCAAAAATTAATACCATAGAATATATATCATGGCATGATCTTGAATGAGACTGTGTCCTTTCGTGACCTTAGTTGGGTTTTGACAATGGCTGTTAGAATTGTACCAGGCTATTACTTCCGCAGACAGATAAAAAAGTGTAACTATGGATAGAGATGACTCTGATCCACATAAATATATTCCACCTAACCTATAATAAATGCTACTCCAACTTCACTTCCACTTTATCAGTTACCAGAATTGTGTTCTGCTACCAAACACAGATGGGAAGCATGATGGAGGGGAGTCACAGATGGAAGAAGTAATGGTTCTAACAAATACAGTTAATATGCCATTGTGTTTTGATAAATGATAAGAATAAAAATAAAATTAAAAAAGAAACACTAGTATTTTAGGTTCTTCAGTATCAAATTAAAATCACCTTGCTAAGTTTTTTGTCTATGCAAAATTTGTTCTACCTGAATTGATCTAATTTCGTCTTTTAAAAATTTCATTCCTTTATATTGGGCTTCCTTGGTGGCTTGGTAAAGAATCTGCCTGCGATGCAGGAGATCTGGGTTCATTTGCTGGGTTTGGAAGATCTGCTGGAGAAGGGAATGGCTACCCACTCCATTATTCTTGTCTGGAGAATTTCATGGACAGAGGAGCCTGGTGGGCTGCAGTCCATGGGGTCACAAAGAGTTGGACAGGACTGAGCGACTAACACTTTCACTTTTTTTTCACTTTCAAGATTGTTTTGAGAACAAAAGGGATGCTCATTTTCCATGTTCCAACACAACTTCTTAGTAAATGTTACTTCCCACTTTTCTTCAAGCCTTTTGTGAAAATCATGCCATTGTCATTTATACAAGATTGTCAGAGATCAGATAATATCCCCTTTGGAGATTAAAAGGGATACAGAAATTTTCATACTAGGACTGCTGAAGGTTGTTAAAGTGCATACACATAAGATCCACCATGTACAATTCATGGATGCTGTATATCCCAATGACAGATGGTAAAAAAAAAAAAAAAAAAGTCTACTCTGGAAACTGCTAAGAAACAAGTTTATGAAGCAATAAGGTTCTATGAAAATGATTGGCCATATAGTCATCTCTCAGAATAATTTGTATCAGTCTCCTTATTTGGGATTTTAAGTTGGTCATAAAAAACAAATCTCAAATGAGCCTAATTAAGCAACTAACTAAATATATATAGGGGAAGAGAAGCTCCATCCTTATGCCAAGATAAGTGATAAAAATGAAAATTCTATATCTGGTGTAGATAGTTCGAATAACTCTGGAAATAAAGCCTGGGGCTTAATCCCTGTTGCTGCTGCTAAGTCACTTCGGTCGTGTCCGACTCTGTGCCACCCATAGACTGCAGCCCCCCAGGCTCCCCCGTTTCTGGGATTCCCCAGGCAAGAACACTGGAGTGGGTTGCCATTTCCTTCTCCAATGCATGAAAGGGAAAAGTGAAAGTGAAATTGCTCAGTCATGTCCGATTCTTAGCGACCCCGTGGACTGCAGCCCACCAGGCTCCCCCGTCCATGGGGGGTTCCAGGCAAGAGTACTGCAGTGGGGTGCCGTTGCCTTCTCCATTAATCCCTGTATAACTTAGGTGTTGTGGGTTGTTTCCAGAACACCAAAATAAAGTGAATATGACAATAAAAAGATACCAAGAATATATTTTAGTTTCCCAATGATGGAAAAGGTATGTGTGCCTTATATTATAGTTAAGTATGCAATAGCATTATGTCTAAAAAAATGTACATACCTTAATTAAAAATTAACTTACTGCTCAAAGATGATCACAATCATCTGTACTTTCATTGAGTTGTAATCTTTTTGCTGGTAGATGTTCATGCCTCAGTGTTGATGGCTTCTGACTCACGAGGGTAGTGGTTGCTAAAGGTTGGGATGGCTGTGGCAATTTCTTAGTATAAGACAACAGTGAAGTTTGCCACATTAGTAGCATGCCTTGCTATTTAATAGCATTCTACCCACACTAGAACTTCTTTCAAAATTGGAATCAAACCCTGCTGTTGCTTTATCAACTAAGTTTATGTAATATTATAAATTCTCTTTGTTATTTCAATAACCTTCACAACATCTTTACCAGGAATAGATTCTGTTTTCAGAAATCAATTTGCTTGCTCATCCATAAGAAACAACTCCCTATCCGTAAAGTTGTATCATGAGATTGTAGCAATTTACTGCTGTCTTGAGGCTCCACTTCTAATCCTAGCTCTCTTGCTATTTCCATCACATCTGTAGTTATTTCTTCTACTGAAGTCTTGAACCCCTCAGTCATTCATGAGGGTAGGAATCAACTTATTCCAAAGTCCTTTTGATATTGTGACCTCTTCCCAGGAATCACAATATTCTTAATGCCATCTAGAATGCTGAATCCTTTCCAAGAGATTTTCAATTTACTGTGTCTAGATCCCTCAGAAAAATCACTATCTATGACATCTATAGCCTTAAGAAATGTATTTCTTAAATATTAAGACTAGAAAGTCAACATTACTCCTTGATCCATGGACTAGAGAATGGATGTTGTATTATGTGTTAGCAGGGATGAAAAAAACCTGAATCTAGTTATGTATCTGCATTGTCACTAAGCAGTTACATTTTGAATTTTTTTTTTTCCCCTGAGCAGTAGGTCTCAACAGTGGTTTTAAAATATTCAGTAGAGCATGTTGTAAACAGATGTACCACCATCCAGGTTTTGTTATTCCATTTATAGAGCAAAATCAGGATAGATTTAGTATAATTCTTAAGGACCCTAGGATTCTCAGAATAGTGAAAGAGCATTGACTTGAATTTAATGAGCTATATTAACCCCTAACAAGAGTCAGCCTGTACTTTGGAGCTTCGAAGCCAGGAATTGACTCTTCTTTAGCTAGTCCTAAATGGCGTCTTCTTCCAATTGAAAATATTTCATTTAGTGTAGCAGTCCACTTTGTTTAATTATTTTAGCTGGCTCTTCTGGATAACTTGCCTTAGCTTCTACGTTAACACTTTCTGCTTCACCTTGTACTTTACAGAGATGGCTTCTTTTTTTTTTTTTTTTTAATATCATGAACCTCTGCTTGCTTTAAACTTTTTTGTTTTTTCCTTCAGGCCTGTCACCTCTCACAGCCTTCATAGAATTGAAGATAATTATGACTTTGGCTCTAGATTAGACTTTGCCTAAAGGCAGAGGATGAGGTTGTTAGATAGCATCATTGACTCAAGGGACGTGAATTTGAGCAAACTCCGGGAGATAGTGGAGGACAGGGGAGCCTGCTGTTCTATAGTCTGTTTGCAGAGTTGGACATGACTTAGTAACTGAACAACAACAGGGAATATTGTGCCCGATTTGATCTTCTATCCAGACCATTAAAGCTTTCTCAGTATCAGCAGTAGGCTATTTTACTTTCTTATCATTCTTGTGTTCACTGGAATAGCATTTTTAATTTCCTTAAAGAACTTTCCTTTGCATTCATAACTAGGCTGTTTGGCATAAGATGGCTAGCTTTTAGCCTATCTTAGATTTTCAACATACCTTCCTCACAGAGCTTAATCTTATCTAGCCTTTGAGTTAAAATTAGAGATATGGAACTCTTCCTTTCACTTGAACACTTAGAGTCCATTATAGGGTTATTAGCCAACCTAATTTCAATGCCATTGTGTCTCAGGGAATAGGAAGGCATGAGAAGAGAAAGAGATAGCAAAATGGCCAGTGGAGTGGTCAGAATACACATGTGTCTTAATTAAGCTCACCATTTTATAGGGGTTTGGTTTGTGGCACTCCCAAAACAATTAAGATAGTACTCTTGACCACAGATCAAAACATCAGTGACCACAGATCATCATAACAAATATGAGATAATAATGAAAATGTTTCAATGTTGAAAGGATTAACAAAATGTGAGAGACTTGAAGGGAGCAAATGTTGGAAAAATAACACTGAAAACTTGCTTGACACGTTCGACTTTTATGTATTTTGTGTTAGGAGTTCTGACCATGCCAGATTATAGTCTTTTCATTTGCCTATGAAATTATTTTGTATGTTATTCTTTTATTTTTACCCAAACTATTGATGTTTATTTTAATGTAATCATTTTCATCTTCATAGCTTTTATTTCCTGTAAGTTTTTGCTTCCCGACAAAATTGAGAATATTTTCTATTATATTTTGCATCTGTTAAATTCTCCAGAATTTCTTCTCCAGAATTCAGGAGGCTGCAATATACATTTAAACACTTTATAACTATTGTTCAGTGAGTTATCCAAGTGGTGAATGAGGGCACTGCTGCAATAATAGGACCTTGGTGATGATGATATAGTTATTTGTTTTAGTTATTTATTTAGTTATTTGTCTTAATAGCAAAATAACTATTTTTTGCTGAATCTGACAAATTTTGTTACAATGGATAACTCTCAATACAAATTGGGATTAGGAATTTAGAAGATATCAATGTTATTCATGCCTACAATTTCGGGGAGAATTTAAATTTTTTTGCTTCCATCCTTTATCATTTTCACCTATACTTTTTCTGTATACAGTTTTAATTTTTATGTCCTTATTACCTGTGTTTCTTTAAAATTTTAATATAAATTTCAATAAAATTAAAGTATATGTTCTCTTCAATATATCAAATATGTTTTTTCCTCTCATCTTGGGATGAATACGTTTCATTATCAATGACATCATATTCAGTTCTTAGTTACATTTATCTTTATTTTTCTTTTATACATAGAACAGATTGCAAAAGAATTTATGATTTCATTGTTCATGCTCAAGGCTTTTCTTCACAATTGGTGGTTCACACACATCAGGAATATTGAAATTCATTTTCCTGATGATCCTTGTCTTTTGCAATAAGCCATATCACCTTTAGCTTACAGTGCAGAAATAAAAGTGATTGGCAGAAAAGACAACCATTTACCATTTAGATGAAGGACAAAGTCATATTTTCAAAAATATTAGCTACCACTAGAGAATAGTGTTTGCTTGTAGAAATAAAGCTTTGAAAAATCAATGGTAATGTAGTTTAACTTACTATTTTTATAGACAGGTCTCAAAACTACAAATAAAGAAAATAGTTATGTAGGAGAAATTTGCACATTTCATTTTAATATGCCCATTGTTTGTAAAAATACATACTAAGTGGCTTAAATCTGTACTGCTTGTTGACCTCAGAATATTTGAGAAGAGTCAGAAACATCTAACTTCATATTTTATTATTAGCTATTTGGTCTTGATGGTTACTTGTACATTTTATCAATGTCTACATCTAGAAAATAGGGGTGATAATAGTAACCATCTTCTAAAAGGGATGTATAAATCCAATTAATTTATTCCAAAAGATAATTTGCACCTTGATTAGCATGTATATGCTCAATAAATGTCAAACTAAATGATAGTAAATTAAAGTTTTAAGAACAAAAAGCTTACAGTAAATCCATTTCTATCCTACATTGTTACTGAAAGTATATGCTAGTGAACTTCTGCAACCCTAATTATAACCACAGACATTTAAAATCACCCATCTGTGTCATTCAGCTTTGATTCTTCCAGGAATATTGAGGCTTCCCTAGTGGCTCAGATGGTAAAGAGGTACTGCCTGGTAAAGGCAGGTACTGCCTGCAATGTAGTCCCTGGGTTGGGAAGATCCCCTGGAGTAGGAAATGGAAAATCACTCCAGTATTCTTGCCTGGAGAATTCCATGGACCAAGGAATCTGCTGGCCTATATATACTCCATGGGGTCACAAAGAGTCAAACATGGTTGAGACACTGATGTGCACACAGTAATATTCAGTTCAGTTAAGATCAGTTGCTCAGTCATGTCCAACTCTTTGCAACCCCATAAACCACAGCACACCAGGCTTCCCTGTCCATCACCAACTCCCGGAGTTCACCCAAACCCATGTCCATTGAGTCGGTGATGCCATCCAACCATCTCATCCTCTGTCATTCCCTTCTCCTCCTGCCCTCAATCTTTCCCAGCATCAGGGTCTTTTCCAATGAGTCAGCTCTTCAAATCAGGTAACCAAGGTATTGGAGTTTCAGTTTCAACATCAGTCCTTCCAATGAACACCCAGGAATGATCTCCTTTAGGATGGACGGGATGGATCTCCTTGCAGTCCAAGGGACTCTCAAGAGTCTTCTCCAACACCACAGCTCAAAAACATCAATTCTTTGGCACTCAGCTGTCTTCACAGTCCAACTCTCACATCCATACATGGCTATTGGAAAATCCATAGCCTTGACTAGATGGACCTTTGTTGGCAAAGTGATGTCTCTGCTTTTTAATATGCTGTCTAGGTTGGTCATTAACTTTTCTTCCAAGGAGCAAGCATCTTTTAATTTCGTGGCTGCAATCACCATCTGCAGTGATTTTGGAGCCCAGAAAAATAAAGTCAGCCACTGTTTCTGCTGTTTCCCCATCTATTTGCCATGAAATGATGGGACCTGATGCCATGATCTTAGTTTTCTGAATGTTGAGCTTTAACACAAATTTTTCATTCTCCTCTCTCACTTCCATCAAGAGACTCTAGTTCTTCTTCACTTTCTGCCATAAGGGTAGTGTCATCTGCATATCTGAGGTTGTTGATGTTTCTCCCAGCAATCTTGATTCCAGCTTGTGCTTCCTCCAGCCCAGTATTTCTCATGATGTACACTGCATATAATTTAAATAAGTAGGGTGACAATATACAGCCTTGATGTACACCTTTTCCTATGTGGAACCAGTCTGTTGTTCCATGTCCAGTTCTAACTGTTGCTTCCTGATCTGCATACAGATTTCTCAAGAGGCAGGTCAGGTGGTCTGGTGTTCCCATCTCTTTTCATAATTTTCCAGTTTATTGTGATCCACACAGTAAAAGGCTTTGGCATAGTCAATAAAGCAGAAATAGGTGTTTTTCTGGAACTCTCTTGCTTTTTCAATGACCCAGCTGATGTTGGCAATTTGATTTCTGGTTCTCCTGCCTTTTCTAAAACCATCTTGAACATCTGGAAGTTCACAGTTCACAGTAATAGTATACTCTTAAAATTCTTATTTAAAAGGTGAAACATCACGGACATTTCTACTCAATCATAAAATAATCTTGCTATAATTCTAAAAGTGACATTATCAGTGTAAAGAAAGAAAGAAAAATATAAGCAGAGACAAATTGTCTAAACCCTAGATCTATACTTTGCTCAGTTAAAACTGGAATCACCATTAAAACCATCCTCAAATAAGTACCCTTAATAGTTTGCCTTGTTTATTGAGAACTTTACTCATCATAACTTTAGAGTGCAGAAAGATACAATAATTTTTCAAAGCAGTTCACATGCTGTAAAATATGGAGTATTTTTAATAGTCTGACGTAAACCATAATTCACACTTCTTCATTTTCAAAAAAAGATTACAGTCAGTATGTTTCAAAATACATTAATTGAACTTCATAAAATCTGATCCTGTATAATTTATTTATTTAACATGTCATTCTTTATTTAACATGTCAGAATCATGTGAATGACTTATTAAAATTTTTCTTTCCTTATGTCTCCTCATTAAATCTACTAACACAAAATAACTAAGGGTTGGGGCTCAAAAATTTGTGATTTAAACTATCTCCCCAGGTGATACTTATGCACAAAATATATTGAACAAGAATAAGCATTATTTCTCCTAAGAAGAAAATAACAATTAAAAACATGTATTAAAATATTTATGTGTAATTTCTAATACTCTGAAATAATATCATGTATGCTAGTTGGCAATATTTTGAGATAAAGTACTATCTCTTTGTGTTCAAATAATGTTTGCATCAATATTAATGAAATTCTTGGCAAAAATACCTTAAATGTCTTCTTCTTTGCAAGTTGCTTCCGTCATGTCCCGATTCTTTGCAAGCCCCCATGGACTATAGACTGCCAGGTTCCTCTCTCCATGGGATTGGATATTTTTAATAATTAACTGAATTTACTTTCCTAAATATTCCCAATCCAATGTCTTGGGAGAGAAAGCATTTTCAAATGTTTGAAGCTCATATCTTGAATTTGTGTTTCTTCTCTTTTTCTTTTTTTTAAATGTGTTTGTTTGTCTTGTTAGGGGAAGGTCTGTTTAGTATTTAGTGAGCTGAAAACAGTCTCATTCAGAATGAAAACCATTTCATTCTAACAGCCAGTAGTAAAAGATAAGTAATAAAAAACAAAATATAGAATATTATTCCAGACTTTCTATTTGGGATAGTAATTGAAAGAAACAAACTATCATTGATATAATGGGATCAATTCATCTATCTAAAATGGGAGACTAATTTAATATATTTTTATCATATGGATATATATTAAAATTCAACCTCATGAAATATTTTATGAAATTAATGGAGATATAAATACAATTGTAGGTACAGTTATTATATGAGAAAAATGATAAAGTTTGACATTTACTAGAGAATGATAGTTTGATGGTGTCCAGATAAAGAATATGAATCTTTTTAAAAATGGAAAGGTAAGCATTTAACAAAAGACAAAAGCTACCTTTAGTAGCTGACAGACTGTCAGGCAAATAAAATGAATTGCTAGAGATTAATTGGCAAAGTAAAACTGGAATGCAGTGACTTCAGAAAAAAATATACTTTTCAGAAGTGTAGTATGGCACATGAGAAAAATAATATGGAGGATCACCTGTGTGAATATGTCAATTAAAAACTGTTAGTCTCTTTATTTGAAAGGGCAAAATACCCTCAAGAAAATATTTCCAAGGGCAAAATCCAATTATTAACATATATGTTCTCAGATAAATATAAATTAATTTTCATGAGTATGTATGTGAAATTTGCTCAGTCGTGTCTGACTCTTGTCGACCCCATGGGCTATACAGTCCATTGAATTCTTCAGGCCAGAATATTAGAGTGGTAGTCTTTCCCTTCTCCAGGGGAAATTCCCAACCCAGAGATCAAACCCAGGTCTTCCACATTGCAGGTAGATTCTTTACCAGCTGAGCCACAAGGGAAGCCTAAGAATATTGGAGTGGGTAGCCTATCCCTTCTCCAGTGGATCTTTCCAACCCAGAAATTGAACCAGGGTCTCCTGCATTGCAGGTGGATTCTTTACCAACTGAACTGTCAGGAAAGTCCATGAGTATGGATAAGTACAGAAGAAAAGAACATAAAACAATTGTTTAAGATTAAGAGTTACTTGTTTTATTTTGTTATTTTTGCCAAAAACCATGTAAAATATCTGTGTAATACATGGTTTTATTACCTAAAATTTAACTGTGCAAAATGAAATCACATACTGTTAGTTATTGTGGTAGGCTGAATAGTGACCCTTCCTGCTGTTCATGTTCTAATCTTAAGATCCTGTGAAGTGGACCCTGGCAAAAGATGTTTTGCATGTATGATTAAGTTAAGGATCTTGGATGAGAAGATTTTGCTCTGGATTATTTGGGTTGATTTGATGTAATCCTAGGATCCTCATAAGAAAACAGAACAAAAAAAAAATAAAGTAGAAGTAAACAATAGAAAACTAAAAGCCTAGAAAGAAAAGCTGGGGGATAAGTTTTGTTTCATTTTCTGTTTGTTACTTTGAAATTAGGACATTTGAAATCACCTGTGTATACTGGGGAATTTAGGGCTTACATTTTACCTAGTGTCATTTTACCTAGTAACATGAATGTTCAGCAGAAGATATCTGTTCAGAAAAATAAAGGTCTAAGAATACTTTAAGATTTATCCTTTGGCTAATCTCTAGGTTTAATCCAAATGAAGACTAAAGCATAATTACAAATGACCTGAATATACATGGAAGGAGGCAATGTGTATTTCATCACAGAACCAATCTGGAAAGAGTGAGTAAGAGTAGGTCTTACTTTCTCTTGTCTTGTCAGAGTTTTCTCCTGTCTTTCTCTCCCTTCTTGGCATTCAAGGAATTCAAGGAAATTTCTGTCAATAGACTAAAAATGGAATGCAGATTTCAGATGACATTCATAGTAAAGAATACAGATTTTAAAAAAAAAGTTAAACAGCTACAGCTTAGAGCAAGCAGCAAATAAAAGCATTTAGACTGTGAAGATTGTAATATCTAGAGTTGTCGATTAGTTTATTTGAAATGTCCACTTTATAAAAACAACCAAAGATGAAACATGCAAATAAGCAAGAGAATATGTTAATTGTATTTAAAAGGGTAACAAACTGTAATGGTATTACAGGCTTTAGACTTACTAGACAAAGACTTTAAACCAAGTGTCCAAATATACACAGAGATCTGAAGGAAAGCTTTGAAAAATATCTACAGGCAAATTGGTGACCCAACCAATAGAATATTTTTAAAAGAGATGTAAATTATGTAAAAAATGGAACCAAGAAGACTTTTTTTTAGCTGGAAAGTAAAAGACTGAAGTTAAAAACTCATGAGAGAATTTCAAGACCTGATTTGAATAAGCATAAGAATCAGGAAACTTAAAAGAAAGACCGTTTGAAATTGTTCAGTCTGAGGAGGAGAATGAAAAAAGAATGAAGAAAAGAACAGACCTAAGAAATCTGTGGGGCAATAAGATATCAACATACACATAATGAGTGACTCAGTAGGAAAGGAAAGAGAGAAAAGGACAGAAAAATATACTTAAATAAAAATGGCCTTATATCCTCAAATTATATAAAAGACACAATTCTACATTTGTAAGAAATGCAAATAAATGATTCTGAAAGCAATTATTTATATGCAATTGTTCCTGAATAAAATTAATAGCTAATTTGTCTTCAGAAAATCATGGAAGCCATAAGACATCAGTATAATATATTTAAAGTGTGGAAAAACAAAAATTGTTGATTTTTAATTCTATAACACCAAAATATCCTTCAATATAGGAAAAATTATGATATTAGATATAAGTGAAAATTTGAAAATTTTGTCAGTGGTAGACCTGTCCTATAAGAAATGCTAAAGGGGTACTCACAGTACAATAAAAATGATGCTATGCAATGTGTGTGTGTGTGTGTGTGTGTGTTTAAAGAAAGAATGGCATAGGTAACTGCATAGGTAAATATTAAGGTGAGTAGTATGATTATTTTAAATTTTTAGTTCTGTGTTTTTTACTATTTAGTTAAAATACGAATCCACACAAAATTTGTAAATCTGTGTTAATGAACACAGTTTATGAATATATAAATTATAACAGTAACAATATAAAGAAGGTACAGTGTGTTTGTATGAGTAGAGTTGTATGCTGTGGAAACTATATTATATCAATGCAAACAGGGTTATTATAAATTTAAGATGTTAACTAACTCAGTTCCCAGAATAACCACAAAGAAAATGTCTGGAAAATACGTAAAAAAGGGAGTGGGAAGAGTATCAAACAGCCACCCTACAAGAAAATGAAGCACAAAAGAAGACAGTAATTGAGAAAATGAACAAAAAATATGACAAGCTAAAAGCAAATAATTAATTATAGAAATACTCTTCTTATCAGTAATTACTTTAAATGTAAATGCATTAAACTCATCAGTTGAAAGACAATCACTAGCAGAATGGAAACAAAATATGATCCAACAAAATAACATCTATAAGAGACTCACTTTATATCAGAAAATAGGTTGAAATTGAAATGATGAATAAAGATACTCTATGTTAGTAGAACAGAAGTGGCTATAAATCAGCATATATGTTTTATTTTAATAAACAACGGTAGAATATATATTCTCAAGTGAACATGGAACATTATCCAAGAAACATCGTATATTAAGCCACAAAGCAAGTCCTAATAAGTATAAAAAATTGTAATCATGCAATGTATTTTCTTCTACAAGTGTACAATAAATCTGAAAACCAGTAATAGAAAGAAAACTAGAAAAAATCACAAATATGTGGAAATTAAAAAGAAAACTCTAAGTAATCAATAAGTCAAAGGAGAAATCACAGGTAAACAGTAAAACATCTTAAGATACATAAAAATTAAGACACAGAATACCAGATTTTATGGGATACAGTAAAAACTGTGCTCAGAGAGCAAATTAGAGCTGGAAGATGTTGAAAGATGTCAAATCAGCAA
Source organism: Odocoileus virginianus (assembly GCF_023699985.2). Classification (NCBI taxonomy): domain Eukaryota; kingdom Metazoa; phylum Chordata; class Mammalia; order Artiodactyla; family Cervidae; genus Odocoileus; species Odocoileus virginianus. The sequence continues at coordinate 22,331,570 of NC_069687.1, read as the reverse complement.
CTAACTTTATGCCTTAGCGGAACGAGGGGAAGAAAGAACAAACCTAACAGTAAATAGGTTTGGCCACCTGATGCAAAGAGCCAACTCATTGGAAAAGACCCTAATGCTGGGAAAGACTGAAGGCAGGAGAAGAGGGCAACAGAGGATGAGATGGTTAGATGGCATCACCAACTCAATGAACATGACTTTGAGCATACTCTGAGAAATAGTGAAGGACAGGCTACAGACCATGGGAGTGCAAAGAGGCAGATATGATTGAGTGACTGACCAACAGTAAATAGAGGGAAGGAAGTAATAAAGATTAGAGCAGAGATAAACTAACTAAGAAATAGAAAAGTAGTAGAAAAAAAATCACGTTTTTTTTTTTTTTTAAATATTAACAGAATTTAAAACCTTTTAACTAGCTTTACTTAGGGAAAATAAGCAAATAAACCTCAAATAGCTAAAATCTGAGATGAAAGTGGGGACATAAATATGATTGTTACAGAAACAGAATTGTAATTGAATACTCTGGATAGTTAAATGCCAACAAGTTAGATAACCTAGATAAAGTGTACATATTTCTAGAAATAAACAAGTTACCAAAACAGACTCAAGAAGATACAGAAAATATAAACACACATAAAACAAGTAAGGAGATTTAATTAAGCATTTGTAACTTATGAGAAAGAAAAAAAAAAGTAAAGTCCAGGAAGAGGTGGCTACATTAGTGAATTCTCTGAAACATTTAAAAGCGTTGTTACCAATTCTTCTCAGACTCTTCCCCAAATAAAAAGCAGGGAACACTATCTATCTCATTCTGCAAACCCCATATTAAACTGATACTGAAAACATCTGAACTATGGAATATTCTCAGAAAAATAGGCAGGAAATTTTGATACATGGCAAAGCTTGGATAACCCTCAGAGGCATTGCACTATATGAATGAAATCATTTAAAGGATAAAGTATTGTAAAATTCTACTTATATAACAAAATTATAGAGATGGAGAATAGATTTATGATTTCCAGAGATTAGGAATGATGGAGGGTGGGACAAGTGATGGTGTGACTCTATAGGGTTGGCACAAGGGAGATTCTGTGGTAATGGAAATAGCTCTGTAACTGGACTGCAGTGGTGATTAATCAAACCTACTAGGTAAAAGGTGATAAGCCTGGTATTATCTATGTTTCTCCAGAGAAGTGGAACCAATAGGATCTGTATGTGCATGTCTATGTGTGTGTTTGTGTGTGTGTGTGTGTGTGTGTGTGTGTGTGTATCGCACATGCATGACAGAAAAGAAAGAAAAATTTATTTTAAGAATTTGGCTCATGCAGTTATGAAGACTGACAAACCCAAGATCTGTATAGAGTAGATTGGCAGACTGGAGATCCAAAGAAGAGGTCATGGTGAAGTTCAAGTCTGAAGGCCCTCTAAATGCCATCTTTTCCTTCTGAATGTCAGTCTTCTGTTTTGTTGAGGATTTTAACTGATTGGAATCCCACACACGTTGTGAAGGACAGTCTGCTTTATTCAAAGTCCATAGGTTTAAATGTTAACCTCATTCAAAATACTCTCAAAGAATCATTCAGAGTAATGTTTGACCAAATATCTAGGCACTGTTTTCCAGTCAAGTTGACACATCAAAGTAATCATCACAAGTTCATTCCTTGCTAACTTGGCACCCATATGCACAACCTTAAACCATAATTAATCTCCAAATAAATACAAAATCAAGTTCATACTTGCACCTACCATGATACAACTATCTTCTATACAAATAAAGATACATTAATTTTTCCCTAGAAGAGGATGAAAACTTCTTTGATGATGTATACTCTTCTCCTTGATATCCCATAAATTAAATACTGTGATGTAAAATTAACAACACTTAAAAAGTTCCATATAATGTATATATATATATATATATGTGTATATAAATATATATGCCATTTGTGTCATAAATACTCCATTGTATTTTGGCATGTTACTATAGATGAGAGAAAATGAGCAGGGAGGATAATTTAAAAAAAGTAGTTTTTTTAATCTCATTAAGACCTTTGTTTTCTCCACATCACACCACATAATACTGGTAAGCATAGCATTCATATGTTAATCTTATTTCAGTCACTATTTTAATCTGTGCTATTGCTCACTTGAGCACCAAACTTGAACTTTTCTCTAATCTACCTTCTTGTAAATGCTAATCATCCCTCAGAATAAAGCTTAAACCCACTTTCAAGCTCAAGCCATAGTATTCTATCTTTGAAAACTCTCTTGCTCTTATTATTTGCATATAACATTGATATTTGAGATATCCTGTCTTTGTTGATACAGTGTCTATGTGCCTATTTTCATATATACATGTATATATATACACACGTACACATATGTAAACCCCAGGAATTAGTGATGGACTGGGAGGCCTAGTGTGCTGCGGTCCATGGGGTCACAAAGAGTCGGACATGACTGAGCAACTGAACTGAACTGAACACTTATGTAATTTTCCCTTTATTATTGCATTGCATTTGGTGGTGGTTTAGTCGTTAAGTCATGTCCAACTCTTGTGACATCATGGATGTAGCCTTCCAGGCTTCTCTGTCCATGGGAATCTACAGGCAAGAATACTGGAGTGGTTTGCCATTTCCTTCTCCAACATTGCATTTAGGAACTATGTAATATGTAGCCAGGTATTTCCTTGTTAGAGACATAATTGTGATTACATCTCATTAATTTTCTAGGGCTGTTACACAAAGTAATGTAAACTTGGAGGTATAAAACAACAGAAATATAGTGCCTCACTGTTCAGAGAGTAGGACATTTGAAATCAAGATATTTGCAGGGTTGGTTTCTTCCACAGGCTCAGAGGAAGGGTTTTTATAATTCTCTCTCTTAACTTCTGGTGTTTGCTGGCAAGGCTTGACATAATTCACTGCTTCGGTCTTCATATGGCTTTCTTCTTTGTATATCTGTGTCTGTGTGTCCTTTGCCTTTCTTACATAAAGACGCAAGTTATAGGATTAAAAGCCCACCTTAATTGTATGTCCTTATAGCAGCTTAAAAATATCTTCAAAGACCTCATTCTAAAAAAGTCTCATTCTGAGTTTCTTTGTGACCTTGAATTTTAAGGGATGCTGTTCAATCTACTTCAAAGTATCATTTAGTTAATGGTTAATTGATGTGACTTTGGTGGCTCAGATAGTAAAGCATCTGCCTGCAATGCAGGAGACCTGGGTTCAATCCCTTGGTTGGGAAGATCCCTGGAGAAGGGAATGGCCCACTCGAGCATTCTTGCCTGGAGAATTCCATGCACAGAGGAGTCTGGCAGCCTACAGTTGATAGGGTTGCACAGAGTTGGATATGACTGGGCAACTGGTACTAACATAGAACACTACTAAGTCCATATTTATCAATACGGTTTGATTGATTTTTAATCCATTTACAAAAACAAAAGAAAAATGTGTCCATCTAATTTTTTAAAACAACTTACATTCTTTATGTTGTTTATGCAGTTCTTATTATATCATTAATTGCATCAAGAATCAATATATTTTCACTGTCCAAAAATCATTGTTATTTTTTAAATTACTGACATGAATTTTTTGTTTAGATTCTTAATCTTCCTGTGTTTACATTAATTATTACTTCATATTTAGGTTGACAAATGTCACCTTACTTTTAACATAAAATTAATACAGGGAATAAAGACATAAGGTTATGTACAAAGCATTTCTATATTAAAAATATTTAAAAGTCCCTTGGACTGCAAGGAGATAAAACTGGTCAATCCTATAGGAAATCAATCCTGACTTCATTGGAAAGAGTGATGCTGAACCTGAAACTCCAATATTTTGGCCACCTGATACGAAGAACTGACTCCTTGGAAAAGACCCTGATGCTGAGAAAGACTGAAGGCAGGAGGAGAAGATGATGACAGAGGACAATATGGTTGGATGGCATCAGTGACTCAGTGGACATGAGTTTGAGCAAGCTCCAGTTGTTAGTGAAGGAGAGGGAAGCCTGGCATGTTGCAGTCCATGGGGTTGCAAATAGTTAGACAAGACTGAGTGACTGAACAACAACAGCAACTTCCATATTGTTCATCTCTCAGTTTAGAAGCTTTACTCTCTAGAAGCAAAGTTAAACCAAATCAAACTGGTTAGAGAGAGTTAGAAAGCATCCTAGTTCAACAACGGTACACACTGCAGGCTTTGAAAGAGGAAGAGTAGAAAGCACTATATCAACTACTCATGGAGTGCACTGTAGTATCATCCAGGATTATTTCAACTAATCTTTGCTAATATTTTCTGAGGAGAGTAGGGGATGGGCAGAGAGAAAAATAGAAAGAGAGACAGACAGATGGAAAGAAAGATAGATATTGAGGGAGGAAAGATGGATATTGAGAGAGGAAGAGAGGAAAATAGGGTGGTAAAACCAAAATATAAGGCCATTTTTACACCAGAACTACTATAAATTATAGCCTCCCCATGGCCACTCAATATCAGAACTGTGGCTATCAACCTGATTTAACTGTTGGTTCAGCACATTTTCAATTAGCTTTGCCAATTAATTAAAGCCTCCACCTTATATACGCATAGCAATAAATACTTTACTAACTCTGTAATACTTAATGACTATAGTTTCATTTTGAGATAAGTTGGAGGGAGTGATGCTGAAGCTGAAGCTTCAATACTTTGGCCACCTGATGTGAAGAACTGATTTACTGGAAAAGACCCTGATGCTGGGAAAGAATGAAGGTGGGAGGAGAAGCAGAGGACAGAGGATGAGATGGTTGGATGGCATCACCGACTCAAATTGGAGCAAGCTCTGGGAGTTGGTGATGGACAGAGAAGCCTGGTGTGCTGCAGTCCATGGGGTTGCAAAGAGTTGGACATGACTGAGCAACTGAACTGACTGACTGAAGTTAGTTTAGTGTGGCAAGATTTTTTTTTTTTGTCCTTTCATTTTATGGCATTAACTTCAATCTCTTGAGCAAGTGAATGCTCCAGATTTTCCTGTACTCTTCTGTTTATCACTACCTTGAGTACCTTACTTTTTTGCCAGTTTATTTTCTTTTCATTTTGTTCTCCAGTCTCCTAGAGTTTCTCTTCACAAATGGGAGGATACCCCAAGGTCAGATTTCTTTAATAAGAAATATGTATGCAATTTAATGTATAAATTAAATAGCAATTTTAAATTAAACAAGCACACCAATGACTAGGATCATTGTTTTCAGTGATATGTAAATGAACATATCATCAGTAGGGTACATAATCACATGTAGAAAGAAATCCTAAAGTTCAGGTGGTCAGTCAATACTGACCCATATTCTAGGCTCTGTACAGATTGAATTAGCACTTCATGAAAATTAAAAACCAGAAGACAAAAATACTTGTAGTAATAATATATAGAAGTGAAAAAAATCAAAAGTTTGAAAAAAAATGAAGCCTAAAAATCACTAACATAGGGTGCTTAAAAATAGTGCAGATTATGCTTGCCATATTCCTAAACACTTAACCATCAATTCTCAGAAAAAAAAAAAGAAAAAAAATCATTATTTTGTTGTCTCAATTTTAATATGAAAAAAGTGATGCTTTAGCAGTTTGTTTTATATTTGCCTATATTCACACATTGTGGTGAATTATGGGATAGTTATTCAGATACAAGTTGATTTATTCAAATGTCAAGAAGCAAAAGTTAATGATACACTGCTGATGGCTTATGAGCATAATTTTCAAATCAAATCAATTTTTGTGGTCACTAGTAAACCATTCTAATTTATAAAAAGAATACCAGTGACGTAAGCACATGTTATCATTAGGTCAGTAGAGTGAAAAATAAAATTCAGATTTAAATTGGGTTAGAACATTCACACAAATATGTTCAAAATCTCTTTTGGCAAATTACTTGAAGTACCTGGTAACTCCATGATTAAAAAAAAAAAAAAAAAAAATGTGCCTGCAGTGCAGGAGATGCAGGAGATGGGGCTTTGAGGCTTTGATCCCTGGGTTGGGAAAATCCCCTAGAGGAGGAAATGACAACAGACTCCAGTATTCTTGCCTGGAGAATCCCATTGACAGAGGAGCCTGGCAGGCTACCGTCCATGGGGATCCAAAAAGTCGCACATGAGTGAGCAACTAAGCATCCGTTATTGATGTTTAGAAATGTGAATATGTATGCTGCTGCTGCTGCTGCTGCTAAGTCACTTTAGCTGTGTCTGACTCTCTGCGACCCCATAGACGGCAGCCCACTAGGCTCCCCTGTCCCTGGGATTCTCCAAGCAAGAACGCTGGAGTGGGTTGCCATTTCCTTCTCCAATGCATGAAAGTAAAAAGTGGAAGTGAAGTCGCTCTGTTGTGTCCGACTCGTCACAATCCCATGGACTGTAGCCTACCAGGCTCCTCCATCCATGGGATTTTCCAGGCAGGAGTAGTGGAGCAGGTTGCCATTTCCTTCTCCAGAATATGTATACATAATTCTATCTGTCTGTCTGTCTATCTATCTATCTATCTATCTATCTATCTATCTATCTAGTTTAGGTATATGGTCACGTAGAATAAAATATAATTGTATATTATGTAGTAGTCTTGTACAGATGTGAATTGAACCATAAGGAAGGCTGAAAAACCAATGCTTTTGAACTGTGGTGCTGGAGAAGACTCTTGAGAGGTCCTTGGACAGCAAGGAGATCAAACCAGTAAATCCTTAAGGAAACCAACATCAAATATTCATGAGAAGGACTGATGCTGAAGCTGAAACTCAAATACTTTGGCCACCTGATGGAAAGAGTTGACTCCTTGGGGGAAAAAAAAAATTATTCTGGGAAAGACTGAAGGTAAAAGGAGATGGGAGTGACAGAGGATGAAGTGGTTGAATAGCATCACTGACTCAGTGGACGTGAATTTAAGCAAACTCTGAGAGATAGTGGAGAACTAAGGAATGTGGCATGCTATAATCCATGGGGTCACAAAGAGTTGGACACTACTTAGCAGACTGAACAACAACATCGGAGGTTGATATTTCTCTTGTATACAATAATGCACATGGGTTTTATTATCCCAACTTTATTTAGCCACTCTTTCAAAAGTAACAGAAACTCTATCATTCAAATATTCTAATTGGATTGAGATTTCTCTTTATTTTAACACTAGTTTAAAGTTATTTTCAAATATATTTTTGTAGCTTTTATATTCATGTGAATGTATGGCAAAAACCACCACAATATTGTAAAGTAATTAGCCTACAATTAAAATAAATAAATTAAAAAAAGAAAAAAAAAAAAAAAGACTTCTCAGGTGTCCCAGTGTAAAGAAACCATCTGCCAATGCAGGAGACACAGGAGACATGGGTTTGATCCCTGTGTCAGCAATATTACCTGGAGCAGAGATGGCAACACACTCCAGTATTCTTGCCTGTAAATTCCATGAACAGAGGAGCCTGGTGGTCTACATTCCATGGGGTCCCAGAGAGCTGTACATGACTGAGTGACTGAGCAAATCAAATACTTTAGTATATCAAAAGATAATAGATCATGACCAAGTTGGCTTTATTTTAGCAGTGCAATACCAGTTTAACAATCCAAAATGAATTAATATAATTAACCATGGAAAATAAGAGTAAAAGAGAGAAAACCACATGGTCATCTAAATAGCTATAGAAATGGCATTTCACAAACTTCAATATCCATTCATCGTTTTTTAAAAAGCAGGAGCTTATAATTAAAGGATTTGCTCAACCTAATAAAGATTATTTATCAAAAACCAATAACTCACAACATTATTACTAATGAAAAGCTGAACAATTTTCCCCTATGATCAGAAATAGGCAAGGGTTTTAGCCATCACAACTTGTTTTCAGTATTTCACTGATAGTGCTAACCAATTAAATAATGTAAGAATGATATAATAGTAGTGCATTCTGCAAAAAAGATTTAAACTTTTCTCTATTTTTCAGAAGATATGATTGCATGATAAAAAGGAAACCAAAAATAATTTTCAAAACATGGATTTTCTTAAGATAAATAAATAAAACCCTTTGTTTTATATTGGAGAGACTAAAGTACTATCCCATCATCATCCCAAATTCTATCTAATAATGTATCTTTTAAAATCCATTTTGTTAAAGCTATGATTTAGAGGAAACATTTATGAGATTTCACCATATAAAAGAAAATTTTGTTATGTAAATTCATGAAATTTTTCGTGAGTATTTTGCGAATATAGCTTACAGTATCTCAAAAACAAGTCATTTTCCATAATAGTTCAGTAAATGAAAACTGTGTTTTCCAAAAGCTTTTATTTAAGTTAGTGTTCTGTGTTGAATTTAGAGTGCCTTTATTTTTGTTTTAATTTAATTTATTTTAAACTAAAATATTAATTGATAGGTATCAGATATTTATTTTGCAGGTTTCCATTTAGTAAGAATAAAAAAGGAATGAGTCTTTACTAAGTATCATTATGAAATTCTATCAGTTGTAAGATATCTATTTACAGTACTTTTAATAGAAGATATTTTTAGTTAATATCCAATGAAAAAGTTTCAGTGAAAACAAGTTGCATTCACACTGTACTTAATTAGGTTATGAATAATTTATTAAAATAGCAGTTATCACATTATAACCCTCTGAATCTTAAAAAGCATAAACTTCAAATTTTAAAACAAATAATTTTATCATATCTCTTTGGGCTATGAACTCACAAAATGTTGGAATATTCCAATTAAAAGATTATTTCTTCAACTTTACAAATAGCCAATTTAAATATCCTTCTTAATTTTCCACAATGCATTTCTTAATATAATTAATATGTAATCATTTTAATTTTGACTAATAGGTGTTTTCTTTGTTGAAAAATTTAAAGCAATTCCCAAGATACTATGACACCCAAGAATTTCTGAAAACAATCAAATTTAAGAAAGTAACTAACTTCATCATTTTTCTGTAGTCCCATAAAATGAACAGGGGAAAATATGTCACTATGCTAATTAAAAAAATCAAGTCTATTTTTAGTTTAACTGATGGTTTCAGGCAATTATAAATAACATGGAATTAGAAGTAAGAACAGAACTTTGAAATTCAAATAAAAAACAGTAATAATATTGACATTAACAATATAACAGTTGGAATATTAGTCTACTATATGTAATATTTTAAAACATACTTAATTTAAAGAGAAATTAAGACATTTAAATATCTTACCAAGTGCACATTGCAAATCAACGACTATTCAGAATCAAGTTTTGGTAGTGTTACTTAAGAAATTTGGATAAGGAAGCTGTGGTACATATACACCATGGAATATTACTCAGCCATTAAAAAGAATTCATTTGAATCAGTTCTAATGAGATGGATGAAACTGGAGCCCATTATACAGAGTGAAGTAAGCCAGAAAGATAAAGACCATTACAGTATACTAACACATATATATGGAATTTAGAAAGATGGTAATGATAACCCTATATGCAAAACAGAAAAAGAGACACAGATGTATAGAACAGACTTTTGGACTCTGTGGGAGAAGGCGAGGGTGGGATGTTTCAAGAGAACAGCATCGAAACATGTATATTATCTAGGGTGAAACAGATCACCAGCCCAGGTTGGATGCATGAGACAAGTGCTCGGACCTGGTGCACTGGGAAGACCCAGAGGGATCGGGTGGAGAGGGAGGTGGGAGGGGGGACGGGATGGGGAATACATGTAAATTCATGGCTAATTCATGTCAATGTATGACAAAAACCACTGCAATGCTGTAAAGTAATTAGCCTCCAACTAATTAAAAAAAAAAAAAAACTCTAACTGATATACTTGATTTTATCATACCTCTCCCTCTCTCTGAAAGTAAGTGTCCCATTGAAAACTTAGCTAAATGATTATCAAGTTTTGAGATAACTCATGCTGAGAAAAACATCTCTAGAAAATCTGTTTCAACAGTAAAAGCTAAATAGGGCCTAAATTAAAATTAATTGTCATTTGATAATTTATCTGTAACTGGAGGGCATTTTCTTTGCTGTGAGGATCTAATATATAGAAAATACAACTGGAGATCAAAATTACTTTTTTGCCTTAACACAGATTTGAACAAGTTATTTAGTCTCTATTTGTCTCAGGGTCATGATTTACAAAATCCTCTTCCAGCTATAAATTCTCATCACTATAGAATTATTCTTAGCTGCAACCCATCTATTTAATATCATGAACATTGTTTCTCTGAACACAGTTTACAGAATATGTGAAAGCTAAATTATTTCTCTGTACCAGTACTGAATTTTGTATTTATTAACCAAGAATCACCACTGTGGCCAGTATAAATATATTGAAGTGTATATTTATATGTAAAAATATTTGAAATGGTGAGCTATCAAACAAAAATTACCACAAATAAACCCAGCTTTGTTGTCTTATTTATACTTTCAAGGGATGCTTTAAATCATAAACATTTACAAAAAGTACCTTCATTTAGTAGTAGTTCAATGCCAAGAAAGGAAAACAATTATATAATTTTACAAAGTAATTAATGATGACTAGTATGATAAAGGACAGAAATGGTAAGAAAGTAACAGAAGTAGAGGGATGAGAAGAGGTGACAAGAATACACAGAAGAATTATACAAAAAAGGGGCTTAATGACCCAGATAACCATGATGGTGTGGTCACTCACTTAGAGCCAGACATCCTGGAGTGTGAAGTTAAGTAGGCCTTAGGAAACTTTATTATGAACAAAGCTAATAGAGGGGATGGAATTCCTGCTGAAATATTTAAAATCCTAAAAGATGCTGCTGCTAAAGTGCTGCACTCAATATGTCAGCAAATTTGGAAAACTCAGCAGTGGCCACAGGACTGGAAAGATCAGTTTTCATTCCAATCCCAAAGAAGGACAATACCAAAGAATGTTCAGACTACCATAAAATTGTGCTCATTTCACATGTTAATAAGCATATGCTCAAAATCCTTCAAGCTAGGCTTTAGCAGTATGTGAAGTGAGAGCTTCTAGATGTACAAATTGTGTTTCAAGAAGGCAGAGGAACCAGAGATGAAATTGCCAGCATTTGTTGGATCTTGGAGAAAGCAAGGGAGTTCCATAAAAATATCTACTTCTGCTTCATTGACTATGTTAAAGCCTTGGACTGTGTGGATCACAACAAACTATGGAAAATTCTTAAAGACATGGGAATACCAGACCACCTTACCTGTCTCCTGAGAAACCTGTTTGTGGGTCAAGAAGCAACAGTTAGAAGCAGACATGAAATAGCTGACTGGTTCCAAATTGGGTAAGACGTACAAGGCTGTCTATTGTCAACCTGCTTATTTAACTTCTATGCAAAGTACATCATGTGGAATGCTGGGCTGAATGAATCACTAGCTGGATTCAAGATTCCCAGAAGAAATATCAACAACCTGAGATATGTAGATGATACCACTCTAATGGCAGAAGGAAAAGAGGAACTAAAGAGATGCTTGATGAAGGTGAAAATGGTGATGGTGGATTAGTTGCTAAGTCATGTCCAACTGTTTGTGACCACATGGACTGTATTCTGTCAGGCTCCTCTGTGCATGGGATTCTCCAGGAAAGAATACTGTCATGGGTTGCCATTTACTTCTCCAGGGTATCTTCCCAAATTAGGGATCAAAGGTGAAAGAGGGAAGAGAAAAAAGCTTGCTTAAAACTGAACAGTCAAAAATGAAGATCATGGCATCTGTTCCCATCACTTCATGACAAATAGAAGGGCACAAAGTGGAAACAGTGACAGATTTTATTTTGGGGTGCTCCAAAATCACTGTGGACAGTGACTGCAGCTGTAGAACTCAAAGATGCTTGCTCCTTGGAAGGAAAGCTATGACAGACCTAGACAGCATATTAAAAAGCAGAGATTTTGTTTTGCCAACAAAGATCCATATAGTCAAAGCTGTAGTTTTTCCAAGAATCATGTACAGATGTGAGAGTTGGACCGTAAAGAAAGCTGAACACCTAAAAAGTGATGCTTTCAAATTGTGGTACTTGAGGAGACATCATTGAGAGGGTAACAGGCAGGAAGGCCAAGGGTCTCCAAATGGAGGAAAGAGGCTGCAAGTGCCAGACATTTTTATCTCTCTTAAGCGGCAGGAGGAAAAAACCAGGGATATGTTTTTTCTTCTCTATACAAATTTAAAAGGAGGTTTCTCTTAACATGCTGTGTTGCCATGACACCTGGTTTCATCTGAAGCTAACTACTCTCAAACCTTGAGTTAACCAATACATTTCTTTTTCTTATGGAAATGTTGTCTTAAGCTAGGTTAATGACTATCTTCAAGTTGGTTCCGCCAAATGGCCTAACTTACTTACTCAGGTATTGTTCCCCTAATCTATGTAAACGGAACTACTTGCTGGTATTCTGCCCTTCTACAAGATTCAAGTCAATTGTTTTATGGCCAGGGATGAATAATCTGGTGCCATTCTAAATTTTATGACATTCCTTTTGTTTCACTAACAGACTGTGAGTGACTATATAACATACAGCTAAAGACTAGGAGGGGGGTACTCTTTTGCCCCCTTCTGATGCCTATGTCAGAAGCTTTCTCTATCTCCTTTATACTTTAATAAAACTTTATTACACAGAAGCTCTGAGCGATCCAGCCTCGTCTCTGGCCCTGGGTTGAATTTGTCTCCTCCGGAGGCCAAGAATCCCACGTCTTATCGTTCAGCAACAACCTTTCATCATGATAGGGCTCAAGACTCTGATGGCTCAGCAGTAAAGCCTTTGCCTGCCAATTGGGTCTCAAGGAGTCAGACAAGACTTAGTGGCTAAACCACCACCACAGAAAATTCTTGACAGTCCCTTGGACTATAAGGAGATCAAACCAGTGATTCCTAAAGGAAATCTGAATATTCATTGGAAGGTCTGATGCTGAAGTTGAAGCTCCAATACTTTGGCCACCTGATGGGAAGAGCCAACTTATTGGAAAACACTGTTTCTGGGAAAGATTGAAGGCAACAGGAGAAGGGGGTGGCAAAGGATGAGATGGTTAGATGGCATCACTGTCAGTTGGCATGTATTTGAGCAAGCTCCAGGAGATAGTGAGGGACAGAGGAGCCTGGCTTGCTTCATACAGCCTAGAGGGCTGCTAAGAGTTGGCCATGAATTAGCAACTGAACAATGTCAAAGCAGTTCATGCTGATAACATTGAAAAGGAAAACAAAGTTAAACTAACTTTTCCCTTTGGAATAATTTAGTGATGTGTATCTAATTAATTGTCTATATTTTGGGGTCAGTATTACCATTGATACTATAATAAACTGAATGGTGTTCTCCCGAAAGATATGCCCAGTCAGAACCTGTGGATATGAACTGATTATGAAAAAGGGTCATGCAGTTGTACTTGAGTTAAACATCTCAAGATGAAATAAAATCATCCTGGAATTATCCAGGTAGACTTTAAATTCCATGACAAATTCCCTTAGAAGAGAAGAGACATAGAGGACAAGCTCATATGAAAGGAAGCCATAGATTGATGTGCTGATAAACAGAATCATCAAGGATTGCTGTTACCCAGCAAAAGCTAGGAGAGAGTGGCATGGAACAAATTCTCCCTCAGAACCTGCTAATGGCTTATTTTTGGACTTCTTACTCTAAAACTAGGAGAATAAACTTATGTTGTTTAAACCACCCAGTTTCTACTAATTTGCTATTAAGTCTCAAGGAAATTAACACATAATTAACAAATAATTTACCAGCAAAAGTATTTTGAGAGATAGCCATAATGTTTTATAAATCTATTGTTGTTAATCAGCATTGATCACCATTATATCCTATAGGGTAGCAGTTGCATACCTACCTACCTGACCTTTAAATCAATTGATGTATTTATGTTTATTCTAAAATAAACTTTTTTCTTGTTTGAAAAGATATTCAATGATAAAATGTTTAGCCATCATGCCCTGATACCTATATAAACTATATGGATAGCTATAGGGATTATAATAATATAATCTGGGAGATAGTGAAGGACAGAGAAGCCTGGCATGCTGCAGTCCATGGGATCACAAAGAGTCGTACATGACTGAACAACTGAACAATGACATATTTAATAGTATTAATATACTGTAAATAATACTATATTTTCTATTTTTTGGATTAAGAAATCCTGTTATCCAGAAATTCTTGGATAAGAAATATATAGTACTGATGATTTTTCTACTATATATACCCATATTACCTTCTTCACTGTTTAAATACAGGAAATATATGATTATTACTTAAAATATTAAACATAAATATAAGTATTAAAATTATTTTAAAAAAGTCAATCCCTGAAGATTGACATATTTGATATTTCAGTATTGAGGTGGATTGCATTTTCAAAAAATTACCCTAGTAATATTTCCATTCTCATGTCTTTCCAAGTGTTTCCATCTCTACACTATCAAGTATTAGAATCTATTTTGCTTCCCCTTGAATCTCAGGAAGAGGTATTGTGACTTTGTACAATATGTATGGCAGAAACGATACTATTTGAAAGTTGGTAGAATATAGCCAGAGAAGGAAATGGCAACCCACTCCAGTGTTCTTGCCTGGAGAATACCAGGGACGTCGGAGCCTGGTAGGCTGCCATCTATGGGGTCGCACAGAGTCGGACACGACTGACGCGACTTAGCAGCAGCAGCAGCAGCAGCTGAATATAGCTAGCCTGCCTCTCTCTTTCTGTCTCTCTGTCTCTCAAGATGATCTACCATGGAACCTAACCTTTAAAGCAGTTGTAGTTATTAATACATGAAGAGACCACATGTAAGTGTTTCAGTTGATAGTCATAACTGAGGTCTCAGCCAACAGCAGGTATCACCTTCCAGGCAGGTGAGTTATTGAGCCTTCAAATGATTCCAGCCTTCAAGATTTTTAGATGAGGCCCTATCCCTTAAGGAACTAAAACAAACCACCCTACGGTGCTCTATTTAAATTCCTAGCCCACAAAATTCATAAGGATAATAAGTGGTGATTTTATACACTGTTTTTGAGTGATTAGTTATGCAACCAATTCCTGTATTCCTTTCAGTGAGTATCATGACATAGACTGTCTCATATTCAGTCTTAAAGAACAAAAAACACATAGGGCATAATATGAATTAAACACTTTTGATGAGAATAGCAATCAGCTGATATGTTAATCAGCTGACATATATATATATAGGCTCAGTAAGAATCTTTAAAATTTTGTTGAGAAAATGTTTACCTTCATACCTCTAATAGAAGTACATATACTATATATATTAAGGTTTTTGTATTGAGAAATAAATGTAAACATACATTGACATTCTTGTTGCTTTAATTGCTAAGTCATATATGACTCTTTTGCAAACTCATGGACTAAGCCCGCCAGGCTCTTCTGTCCGTAGAATTTCCCAGGCAGAAATACTGGAGTGGGTTGCCATTTCACTCTCCAGGAGGTCTTCCCTACCCAGGGATCGGAGCCACTTTTCCTGCAATGGCTTATGGATTCTTTGCTGTGAAGCCACCAGGGAAGCCTAAACATACATTACATCAGAGTTTTTAAAGCTTTTATTGGTATGCATTATACGTCACTATAGATTAAAAATAAAATATGTGCAGTGACACTTTGGGGATCTTCTTTGGATGTCTAAGTTAAGTATGTACCTCAAACATTAAAGGATCCTAAAATATGCATATTTATTTCTCAAAAATAGATATACATTGTTTCAGTTATGTTATGCACATCAAAAATTTAAAAATTGTTTTCTTTATCAAGATGTGTATTTTTGTTTCAAAACTACTAATGGAAAATCATCTTTCTCTCCTTACTTTAACTAATTTTGATGTAATTTTAAACAAATTGTTGGTTGTGTGTATTGCATACATACATAAACACGTACTTGACTTTATACTTTTATATTTTTCTGGACATTATGGTATGTATACATATAGTTCAGAAATATTAAATATTTTAAAATCAGTTATAAACCAATGTTCGCCAATATTTAGTAATGAAATTATATTCTTAAAATGTAACCTTGGAATCAAAACACATGAAAAGAAATAAGTTAGAAAAACATTAAAGAAAAACAAGAAATAAATTAGAAAAACAATTCTGAGTAAGTGTTATCAGCTTTATATAAAAGTAATTATTATTATAAATAAACCTAAGTAAGGAGGAAAACAATAACACGTTGTTTATAGTTTGTACTTACATATCATATGTTTTCAAATATGTTAGATATTTCTAAAGTTATAGAAAGTGACAGTACTGCCTGGAAAACAATTATATTTGGAGTGAAGTATAGAAAGTTTTATATTAGAAATGTGTTGCTTAGTTTTATTTTTGTTTGCAGAAGTATAAGTGTAATGATAATAATTAGCACTACAGCATTTCTTTGGAAATTTGAAGCCACTAAGCATTTTACATAAACTGTTGATCTCTGATTTAATCTTTAATCAAAAAATAAAAAATATTGTTTTTCCCACCTATCATCATAAATTAAGGGGTTGAATTTTGTTTTCAAATGCACTCCAGTCATCTTAGGCTGTCAAGAAAATTAATTTTTCTAATCAATGCTTAATTATCTCTGTCTTGTAAAACTTTCTGGCTTTTATTATTTACTTAAAATCAGAAATTATAAAGCAATAAATTATTCTTATTAATTTCATTGCTTAGGTCATTAAAGAACTCCTAATTGTCACATCTAATAAATAGCAGTCTGTCTTCAAATTAGTCTTACTCTCATCTTTAATCACCACTTCCCTCCTCTCTTTTTGAGCTCTCTCTTCTCTTCCAGCTATTCTGACTCTCCCTGGGTTCCTGGCCTTTTTCAGTCTCCTTTAAGATTTGCTCATATTCCATACACTCCTTAAATGTTGGAGTTCATGAACTGGCTCTTTTACTACACACAACCTTTCAAGAAGAATCATCAGTTTCTCTTGGTTTATTTTACATCTGATGCCATTTGTCTTACAAGCTAGCTTTAAGAATTGGAACCTACTCACTCAGACTTCGTTTAAAATAAACAAGTTTGTTGTTGTTCAGTCGCTTGGTCATTTCTCTTTGTGACCCCTTGGACTGAAGTGCGCCAGGCTTCCTTGTCCTTCACCATCTACTGGAGCTTGTTCAAACTCATGTCCATTGAATCAATGATGCCATCCAACCATATCATCCAACCATCCAAACTGTTAAGAAAATTAAATGTACATTAATTTTTTAAAACCCATCCTTGTAGAGAAGGGGGACAAAAAGAAGCAAATGTAGAAAAATATGGGAAACCTATTGAAAATGTGTCCATTTCCCCAGTACCCCTCAACTCCCCCATCCTGCAACACAAAATTAGTGCAGCTCATGTTTTCATTAAAATTCCACTGTAACTCAAAAAGCAACATGGCTGGAAGTCTCCTGGTCCCTACATGGGAGTGTAGTTTCTATAGATATTAAACAAAATCTCTAAATTAAAATTGCCCTTATATATCATCAGTTTTATATATATATATATATATATATGTATATATATATATATATAATTGATGAAATCATTGATGCCATCCAACCATCTGTCGCCCCTTCTGCTCCTGTCTTCTATCCTTCCCAGTATCAGAAATTTTCCATTGCATCAGTTCTTCATGTCAGTGGCCCAAGTTATGGAGTTTCAGCTTCAGCATCAGTCCTTCCGGTGAATATTCAGGGTAGATTTCTAGGACTGACTGGTATGATCTCCTTGCAGTCCAAGGGGCTGTCAAGACTCTTCTTCAACATCAGAGTCCAAAAGCATCAATTCTTTGGTGCTCAGCCTTCTGTACAGTCCAGCTCTCACATCTATTCATGATTACTGGAAAAACCATAGCTTTGTCTATATGGATCTTTGTTGGCAAAGTGATGTCTCTGCTTTTTAATATGTTGTTCAGGTTTGTCATGGTTTTTCCCAAAAGAAGCAAGAGTTTAATTTCATGGCTGCAGTCACCATCTGCAGTGATTTTTAAGCCCAAGAAAATAAAGTCAGCCACTGTTTACATTGTTTCCCCATATGTACACCATGAAGTGATGCGAAGGGTGCCATGATCTTTGTTTTTTGAATGTTGAGTTTTAAGTCAGGTTTTTCACTCTCCTCTTTCACCTTCCTCAAGAGGCTCTTTAGTTCCTCTTTGCTTTCTGCCATAAAGGTGGTGCCATGTACATATATGAGGTTATTGATATTACTCCTGGAAATCTTGATTCCAGCCTGTGATTCACCCAACATGGCATTTGACATGTTGTGCTTTGCATAGAAGTTAAATAAACAGAGTGATAATGTACAGTCTTCACAAACTCCTTTGGCAGTTTTGAAGCAGTCTGTGCTTCCATGTTTGGTTCTAACTGTTGCTTGTTGAGCTAAATATAGATTTCTCACAAGGCAGGTAATGTGGACGGGTATTCATGTCTCTTTAAGAATTTTCCCAGTTGATTGTGATGCACACAGTCAAAGGCTTTGGTGTAGTCAATGAAGAAGAAGTAGATTTTTTTCTGAAATTTTCTTGCTTTTTCTATGATCCATTGGATGTTGGCAATTTGTTCCTCTGACTTCTATGCCTTGTCTAAATCTAACTTGCACATCTGGAAGTTCTTGGTTCACCTACTGTTGAAGCCTAGCTTGAGGGATTTTGAGCATTTCCTTCCTAGCATGTGAAATGAGTGCAACTGTGTAGTAGTGTGAAAATTCTTTGCCATTGTCCTTCTTTGGAATTGGAATGAAAGCTGACCTTTTCCAGTCCTGTGGCCACTGCTGAGTTTTCCAAATTTGCTGGCATATTGAGTGCAACACTTTCAGCCCATTGTCTTTTTGGATTTGAAATAGCTCAACTGGAATTCCATCACCTCCACTAGCTTTGTTCATAGTGATGCTTCTTAAGGTCCACTTGGCTTCACACTCAAGGATATCTGGCTCTAAGTGAGTAATCAGACCATCATGATTTTCTGAGTCATGAAGATCTTTTCTGTATTGTTCTTCTGTGTATTCTTGCCACCTCTTAATTTCTTCTGCTTCTGTTAGTCCATACTATTTCTGTCCTTTATTGAACTCATCTTTGCATTAAATGATCCCTTGATATCTTAAATTTTCTTGAAGAGCTCTCTAGTCTTTCCCATTCTATTGTTTTTCTTTATTTCTTTACACTGATTACTTTGGAAGACTTTCTTATCTCTCCTTGCTGTTCTTTGGAACTCTGCATTCAGATAGATATATCTTTCCTTTTGTTCTTTGCCTTTGCTTCTCATCTTTTCTCAGCTATTTGAAAGGCTTCCTCAGACAACCATTTTGCCTTTTTCATTTCTTTTTCTTGAAAACGGTTTTGATCCCTGCCTCCTCTACAGTGTTAGGATCCTCTGTCCATATTTCTTCAGGCACTCTATCAGATATAATCTCTTGAATCTATGTGTCACTTCCTCTGTATAATCATAAAGGATTTGATTTAGGTCATATCTGAATGGCCTAGTGGTTTTCCCTACTTTCTCCAGTTTAAGTCAGCATTTTGCAATAAGGAGCTCAGGATCTGAGCCAGTCAACTCCAGATCTTGTTTTTGCTGACTGTATAGCACTTCTCCATCTTCAGCTGCAAAGAATATAATCAATCTGATTTCAGTATTGACCATCTGGTGATGTCCATGTATAGAGTCATGTCTTGTGTTGTTGGAAGAGGGTGTTTGCTATGACCAGTGTGTTCTCTTGGCAAAACTCTGTTAGCCTTTGCCATGCTTCATTTTGTATTCCGAGGGCAAACTTGCCTATCACTCCAGGTAACTCTTGACTACCTTCTTTTGCATTCCAGTCATTTCTGATGAAAATGATATCTTTTTTGGGTATTATTGTTGGAATTGTTTAAAATAAAGTTAGAATTATTTAAAATAAAGCTTGTTTCATATTTATTTCTTAATTAAAAAATTCTAAGAGAAATCATCATAGAAAGATTATGTTTGTAATCTTTCATTTCTTTCCTGTTTTAAAAATGTAGATTGATACCCTTGCCCATGTCTGTTTTCCAATATCATCTCTCACTAGATCAGAGGGATGCCATCTTGATGGTTGGTTTAGTCAGGTGAATTGTTTTTTTCAAATTTATTTCAAAATGATTTTGATGAAAGCAGAAATTTTACATTTACTTGTAAGCTTTGGTTTCCCCTCTATGTTTCTCTAATCCACCATGAAAGAAAAATAACCCTAAATTCAGAATAAGGAACCAAATAGAACAGGTTTGAACTCTTATTTCAGCCTCGGAAAACCATCAGGGCCATACCTGACCCATATATAAATGACCAAAAAGTTTTAAGTTGTTGAGATTTGGAGCTTGATTTTTATGCACTATTGCTATGAAACTAATATGGAAACAATGAATACTAGTCAAAGATCTTAAGAGACTTTCAGTGTAAGCAGAATATGTACCATAATAGTCCTACCCAGGACCTACATCCCTTTTTCTAACGGTGTAACATTTATACCCTGCTCATTACTTCCAGGGTTTAAACAAAAGCAGTGTATGTGTGTGTGTGTGTGTGTGTGTGTGTGTGTGTGTATACATATACACACATATATTAATGTACATATATATTTACATATATCTAAATTAAAAAAGAAATACACTAATTTTTTTCTTGTTTAGTTCAATCAAATTGTAGAAAAACATTAACAAAATTATTCCTGCATTTTTCTCTTCTTATCAGTATAATCACAAAGTGAAAAATTATGAGAGAAATTTAAGAAATCTCAATTCACAACTATAGGGGAAATTTCTACATTTTTATCATAAATATAATTATTGGCTAAGCATTGCTGTTATAACCATAGTCTCTCAAATCAATGATATTTTCTAAAAGATAATTTAAAAAATGTTCTCCTTATAAATGTATTCCTCTTGTATTCATTATATCAGATAGTACTCAAGTAATTACCCAAATTAGATACATGAATCATTAAATTAATTAAATAAGGAGGCTGTTAGATTGGTGTGGCCCATGTAACCAAACAAAAATCTAAAACCATAAGTGTCTCAAGGTTTTGAAATCAAAGCCTAGGTCTATTCAGTCAAAAATATAGACAACTAGGCTGTAGGCTAAAGTCAATCAATTATTTCTTACTTCGTATCTGCCTTTTCTCTGTAATTTTTTCCCAGAGCTCCTATGGATAAAGTGCTCCTAACCACTTTCAGTTGGGCACTGACAAATTCTAAGAAATTTCTGCTAAATAAACCTTTAACATTTGTAATATGCCTTGGTTTATCTTTTACAAGTAATAGCATCATTAATCATCAGGGAAATATAAATTAAAATCACAATGAGCTTACACCTCACACCTATCAAAATGTCTATCATCAAGCAAATATTGTCAAGGATGTGGAGAAAAGGGAGCCCTCCTACAGTTTGTTGGGATGTAAATTGGTGCAGTCACTATAGAAAACAATATGGAGGTTTCCAGGAAAGTAAAAATGGAACTACCATATAATCCAGCAACTTCTCTCCTGGGTACATATCCAAAGAAAAGGGAAGCAGTAATTGGAAAACATTCACACACCCCAGTGTTCATAGTGACATTATTTCCAATTGCCAAGACATGAATGCAACCTGAAAATCAATTAGCAAAACAATGGATGAAAGTAATGTTTATATATATACATATATATGTTTATATATATATATAAATGTTTTTTTTATATCTGTGTATATATATAGTAATGTTTACATATATATAAACAGTTCAGTTGCTAACTCATGTCTCTTTGACACCCCATGGAATGCAGCAGCCAAGCTTCCCAGTCCATCACCACCTACTCCCGGAGCTTGCTCAAACTCATGTCCATCGAGTCGGTAATGCCATCTAACCATCTCATCCTCTATCGTCCCCTTCTCCTCCTGCTTTCAATCTTTACCAGCATCAGGGCCTTTTCCAATGAGTCAGTTCTTCACATCAAGTGGCCAAAATAGGGGGGTTTCAGCTTCAGCATCAGTCCTTCCAATGAATATTCAAGACTGATTTCCTTTTGGATTGATTAGTTGGATCTCCTTGCAGTCCAAGGGACCCTCAAGAGTCTTCTCCAACACCACAGTTCAAAGGCATCAGTTCTTCAGCACTCAGCTTTCTTTATAATCCAACACTCACATCCATACTTGACTACTGGAAAAAACATAGCTTTGACTAGATGGACATTTGTCAACAAAGAATGTCTCTGCTTTTTAATGCACTGTCTAGGTTGGTCATAGGTTTTCTTCCAAGGAGCAAGCATCTTTTAATTTTGTGGCTGCAGTCACTATCTGCAGTGATTTTGAAGGTCAAGGAAATAAAAACTGGCACTGTTTCCATTGTTTCCTTATCTATTCTGTGAAGTGATGGGACCAGATGCCATGATCTTAGTTTTCTGAATGTTGAGTTTTAAGCCAGCTTTTTCACAATCCTCTTGCACTTGCAAGAAGCTCTTTAGTTCCTCTTCACTTTCTGCCATAAGGGTGGTGTCATCTGTGTATCTGTTATTGATATTTCTCCCAGCAGTCTTGATTCCAGCTTGTGCTTCATCCAGTCCAGTATCTTGTCTGATGTACTCTGCACATAAGTTAATTGAGCAAGGTGACAGTATACAGCCTTGACATACTCCTTTCCCAATTTGGAACCAGTCCATTGTTCCATGTCCAGTTCTAACTGTTGCTTCTTGACCTGCATACAGATTTCACAGGAGGCAGATAAGGTGGTCTGGTATTCCCATTTCTAAGAATTTTCCACAGTTTGTTGTGATTCACTCAGCCAAATGCTTTGGAATAGTCAATAAAGCAGAAGAAGATGTTTTTCTGGGACTCTCTTGCTTTCTCTATGATCCAACAGTGTTGGCAATTTGATTTCTGATTCCTCTGCCTTTTCTAAATCCAGCTTTAACATCTGGAAATTCTCAATTCATGTATTATTGAAGCCTTACTTGGAGAATTTTGATCATTACTTTATATATAAAGCAATACTGTATATTAGGAATAACACTGAACCATGAAATGAATGAAAGTACAACACAGGTGCACCTGGAGAGTATTATGCTTAATAAAATAAGTCAGACAGATAAGACCATGAAATCAAACGATGCTTTCTCCTTGGTAGTAAAACTATGACAAACCTAGTAGGAGTATTAAAAAGTAGAGACTTCAGTTCATTGACAAATGCCTGTATAATAAAAACTATGGTTTTTCCAGTAGTTCTATACAGATGTGAGAGTTGGACCATAAAGATGGCTGAGCACCAAAAAATTGATGCTTTTGAACAGTGGTGCTGGAGAAGACTCCTGAGAGTTCCTTGGACTGCAAGGAGATCAAACCAATCAATCCTAAAGGAAATTAACCCTGAATATTCACTGGAAAGACTGATGCTGAAACTGAAGCTCCTATATTTTGACCACCTGATGTGAAGAACTGACTCATTGGAAAAGATCCTGATGCTGGGAAAGATTGAAGGCAGGAGGAGAAGAAAGCAACAAAGGATGAGATGGTTGGATGGCATCACTTACTTAATGGACATGAGTTTGAGCAAGCTCAGGGAGTTGATGAAGTTCAGGGAAGCCTGGTGTGCTACAGGTCTTATGGTCACAAAGGGTTATACACTACTGAGTGAGTGAACAACAAAAATAAATATGTGGAATCTTAAAAAGTAAAGGAATGCATGTAACAAAACAGAAAGAGATTCACAGATATAGAAAGCATATTAGTGCTTACCTTAGAGGAGAGTGATGGGGAGAGGGGCAAGATTTGGAGGTAAGAGTTTGAGAGCTACCAACTGCTATGTATAAAATAAATAAGGATCTATAATCCCTGTGTATGCAGACAATGTAGAGAATATTTTATAATAACTTTAGATGGATTATAATCTGTAAAAATGTTGAATCACTGTGTTACACACCTGAAACTAATACAATATTGTTAATTAACTGTACTTTAATAAAAGTAAATGATAAATAAAAGAAGCAAACTTGACTCTGACAACCATCACTAGTACTTTTCCATCTTTATTATTTTTTAAACTCATCTTTTCCTCTCCCCAAATGACTACTAATAGAGATTCTATTATCTCTTTCTTAAAATACTGACATTCTTCACATTTGGTCTTTCTTCATGAGTATTGTTATACACTTTAACAATATCAAAAATAAATATAAAAAATAATATTTATAATAGTAAATGCAATAATAAATATCAATTTCTTTTATATAAATAGCTAATTCATCTATAGAACTTAGACACTAAGCACTACACTAAATACTCTATATTCTGTCAGTCAGTCCAGTCATTCAGTAGTGTCTGACTATTTGCAACCTCATAGAATGCAGCATGCCAGTCTTCCCTGTCCATCACCAATTCCTGGAGCTTGCTCAAACTCATGTCCATCAAGTCGGTGATGCCATCCAACAATCTCATCCTCTGTTATCCACTTCTGTTCCTTCAGTCTTTCTCTGCATCAGGGTCTTTTCTATGGAATTAGCTATTTGCACCAGGTGGACAAAGCATGGGGGTTTCAGCTTCAGCATCATCCCTTCCAAAGGATATTCAGGACTGATCTCCTTTAGGATGGATTGGTTGGATCCCCATGCAGTCCAAGGGACTCTCAAGAGTCTTCTCCAACACCATAGTTCAAAAGCATCAATTCTTCGATGCTTAGCTTTCTTTGTAGCCCAACTCTCACATCAATACATGACTACTGGAAAAACCATAGCCTTGACTAAATGGACCTTTGTCGACCAGGTAATGTCTCAGTTTTTTTAAAATGCTGTCTCAGTTGGTCATAGCTTTTCTTCCAAGAAGCAAGTGTCTTTTAATTTCATGGCTGAAATCACCATCCGCAGTGAATTTTGAGTCCAAGAAAATAAAGTCTGTCACTGTTTCCGCTGTTTCCCCATCTATTTACCATGAAGTGATGGGACTGGATACCATGATCCTCGTTTTCTGAATGTTGAGCTTTAAGCCAGCTTTTTCACTCTGCACTTTCATCAAGAGGCTCTTTAGTTCCCATTCACTTTCTGCCATAAGGGTGCTGTCATCTGCGTGTCTGAGGTTATTGATATTTCTCCTAGCAATCTTGATTCCAGGTTGTGCTTCAGCCAGCCAGGCACTTCACATGATGTACTCTGCATGTAAGTTTAATAAGGAGGTTGACAATATATAGCCTTGATGTACTCCTTTTCTAGTTTGGAACCAGTCATTTGTTTCTTTCCAGTTCTAACTCTTGCTTATTGACCTGCATACATATTTCTTAGGAGGCAAATAAGATGGTCTGGTATTCCCATCTCTTTCAGAATTTTCAAGTTGTTGTTGTTGTTGTTGTTGTTGTTGTTTTTTTTTTTGTGATCCACACAGTCAAAGCCTCTGGTGTAGTCAATGAAGCAGAAGTAGATGTTTTTCTGGAACTCTCTTGCTTTTTTGATGGTCCAACAGATGTTGGCAATTTTATCTCTGTTTCCTCTGCCTTTTCTAAATCCAGTTTGAACATTTGGAAGTCCACAGTTCACATACTGTTGAAGCCTGGTGTGGAGAATTTTGAGCATTACTTTGCTAGTATGTGAGATGAGTGCAATTGTTTGATAGTTTGAACATTCCTTCTCATTGTCTTTCTTTCGGATTGGAATGAAAACTGACCTTTTCCAGTCCTGTGGCTACTGCTGAGTTTTCCAAATTTGTTGGCACATTGAGTGCACCACTTTCAGCAGCATGGTCTTTTAGGATTTGAAATATCTCAACTGGAATTCCATCACCTCCACTAGCTTTGTTCATAGTGATGCTTCCTAAGGCCCACTTGAGTTCACATTTCAGGATGTCTTGTTCTAGGTGAATGATCACACCTTCATGATTATCTGGTCATGAAGATATGTTTTGTATAGTTATTCCATGTATTGTTTCCACCTCTTCTTGATATCTTCTGCTTCTGTTCGATCCATACCATTTATGTCCTTTATTGTGCCCACCCTTGCATGAATTGTTCCCTTGGTATCTCTAATTTTCTTGAAGAGATCTGTAGTCTTCCCCTTTCTATTTTTTCCCCTCTATTTCTTTGCATTGATCACAGAGGACTCTTAATTCTTATCTCTCCTTGCTATTCTTTGGAACTCTGCATTCAGATGTGTATCTTTCCTCTGCCCCTTTGCCTTTAGCTTCTGTTCTTTTCTCAGCCATTCTTAAGGCCTCTTCAGACAATCATTTTGCCTTTTTGCATTTCTTTTTCTTGGGGATGGTCTCGATCACTGCCTCCTGTACAATGTCATGAACCTTCATCCATAATTCTTCAGGCATTCTGTCTATCAGGTCTAGTCCCTTGAATCTATTTCTCACTTCCATTTTATAATCATAAGAGATTCAATTTAGGTCATCCCTGAATGGTTTAGTGGTTTTCCCTACTTTCTTAAATTTAAGTCTGAATTTTGCAATAATGAGTTCATGATCCATCCCACAATCAGCTCCAAGTCTTGTTTTTGCTGACTGTATAGAGCTTCTCCATCTTTGGCTCCAAAGAATATAATCAATCTGATTTCAGTATTGACCATCTGGTGTTGTCCATGAATAGAGTTTCTTCTTTGGAAGAAGCTCGTTTCATTGGAAACGAGCAAAGATCATTCTATCATTTTCCAGATTGCATCCAAGTACTGCCTTTCTGACAGTTTTGTTGACTATGAGGGCTACTCCATTTCTTCTAATGGATTTTTGCCCTCGATAGTAGATATAATGGTTATCTGATTTAAATTTGCCCATTCTGGTCCATTTTAGTTTACTGATTCCTAAAATGTCAATGTTCACATTTGCTATTTCCTGTTTGACAACTTCCAATTTAACTTAACTCATGGATCTAACTTTCCAGGTTCCTATGCAATATTGTTCTTTATAGCATTGGGCTTTACTTCCATCACACATCCCATTCACAACTGGTGTTTTTGCTTTGGCTCTGTCTCTTCATTCTTTCTGAAGTTATTTCTTGACTCTTCTCCAGTAACATTTTGGACACCTACCAACCTGGAGAGTTCATCTTTCACTATCCTATATTTTTGCCTTTTCATACTATCCATGGGGTTCTCAAGGCAAGAATACTGAGGTGGTTTGCTATTACCTTCTCCAGTGGACCACATTTTGTCAGAACTCTCCACCATGACCCATCCATTTTGGGTGGCCGTACATGGCATGTAGTACTACAATGCAGTACTTGGATGCAATCTGAAAAATAACAGAATGATCTCTGTTCGTTTCCAAGGCAAACCATTCAATATCACGGTAATCAAAGTCTATGCCCTGACAAGTAATGCTGAAGAAGCTGAAGTTGAATGGTTCTATGAAGACCTACAAGACCTTTTAGAACTAACACACAAAAAAGATGTCCTTTTCATTATAGGGGACTGGAATGCAAAAGTAAGAAGTCAAGAAACATCTGGAGTAACATGCAACTTTTGCTTTGGAGTGCAGAATGAAATAGGGCAAAGGCTAATAGAGTTTTCCCAAGACAACATACTGACCATAGCAAATATCCTCGTCCAGCAACACAAGAGAAGACTGTACACATGGGCATCACCAAATGGTCAATACCGAAATCACATTGATTATATTCTTTGCAGCTAAAGATGAAGAAGCTCTATACAGTCAGCAAAAACAAGACTGGGAGGTGACTGTGGCTCAGATCATGAACTCCTTATTGCCAAATTCAGACTTAAATTGAAGAAAGTAGGGAAAACCACTAGATAATTCAGGAATGACCTAAATCAAATTTCTTAGGATTATACAGTGGAAGTGAGAAGTGGATTTAAGAGACTAGATCTGGTCGAGTGCCTGATGAACTATGGACGGAGGTTTGTGACGTTGTACAGAAGACAGGGAGCAAGACCATCCCCAAGATAAAGAAATGCAAAAAACCAAAATGGCTGTCTGAGGAGGCCGTACAAATAGCTATGAAATGAAGAGAAGTGAAAAACAAAGGAGAAAAGGAAAGATATACCCATTGAATGCAGAGTTCCAAAGAATAGCAAGGAAAGATAAGAAAGCCTTCCCCAGTGATCAGTGCAAAGAATTAGAGGGAAACAATAGAATGGGAATGACTAGAGATCTCTTCAGGAAAGTTAGAGATACCAAGGGAACATTTCATGCAAGGATGGGTTCAATAAAGAACAGAAATGTTATGGAACTAACAGAAGCAGAAGATATTAAGAAGAGGTGGCAAGAATACACAGAAGAACTGTACATAAAAGACCTTCATGACCCAGATAATCATGATGGTGTGATCACTCACTTAGAGCCGGACATCCTGGAATGTGACGTCAAGTGGGCCTTAGGAAGCATCTTTACAAAGAAAGCTTGTGGGGGTGATAGAATTCTAGTTGAGCTACTTCAAATCTGAAAAGATGATGCTGTGAAAGTGCTTCACTCAGTATGCCAGCAAATCTGGAAAACTCAGCAGTGGCCACAGTACTGTAAAAGATCAGTTTTCATTCCAGTCCCAGAAAATGCAATACCAAAGAATGCTCAAACTACCGCACAATTGCACTCATCTCACACGCTAGCAAAGTAATGCTGAAAATTCTCCATGCCAGGCTTCATCAATATGTGAAGCATGAACTTCCAGATGTTTAAGCTCGTTTTACAAAAGGCAGAGGAGCCAGAGATCAAATTGTCGACATCCGCTGGATCATTGAAAATGCAGGAGAGTTCCAGAAACACATCTATTTCTGCTTTGTTGACTATGCCAAAGCCTTTGACTGTGTGGATCACAATAAACTATGGAAAATTCTGAAAGAGATGGGAATACTAGGCCACCTGACCTACCTCTTGAGAAACCTGTATGCAGGTCAGGAAGCAACAGTTAGAACCAGACATGGAAAAACAGACTGGTTCCAAATAGGAAAAGGAGTACGTCAAGGCTGTACAGAGTACATCATGAGAAATGCTGGGCTGGAAGCAGCACAAGCTGGAATCAAGATTGCCAGGACAAATATCAATAACCTCAGATATGCAGATGACACCACACTTAGGGCAGAACGTGAAGAAAACCTAAAGAGCCTTTTGATGAAGGTGAAAGAGGAAAGTGAAAAATTTGACTTAAAGGTCAATATGAAGAAAACTAAGATCACAGTATCTAGTCCCATCTCTTCATGGCAAACAGTGGAAATAGTGGCTGGCTTTATTTTTCTGGTCTCCAAAATCACTGCAGATGGTGATTATAGCCATGAAATGAAAAGACACTTACTCCTTGGAAGGAAAGCTATGACCAACCTTGACAGCATATTCAAAAGCACAGACATTAGTTCACCAACAAAGGTCCATCTAATCAAGGCTATGGTTTTTCCACTTGTCATGTATGGATGTGAGATTTGGACTACAAAGACAGCTGAGTGCCGAAGAATTGATGCTTTTGAACTGTGGTGTTGTAGAAGACTCTTGAGAGTCCCTTGGACTGCAAGGAGATCCAACCAGTCCATCCTAAAGGAAATCAGTCTTGGGTGATCATTGGAAGGACTGACGTTGTAGCTAAAACTCCAATACTTTGTCCACCTGATGCGAAGAGCTGACTAATTTGAAAACACCCTGATGTTCGGAGAGATTGAAGGCAGGAGGAGAAGGGGACAACAGAGGATGAGATGGTTGAATGGCATCACCAACTCAATGAACATGAGTTTGGGTAAACTGTAGGAGTTGGTGATAGACAGGGAGGCCTGTCGTGTTTCAGTCCATGGGGTCGGAAAGAGTCGGACATGATTGAGAAACTGAACATGGCATGGCTTAATTTAATTCATATGACAATTATATATTAGAGTTATGAAATTGAGACATTTAGATTCTAACTTAGTTGTTCCCCAGGTACATGTAGTAACATGTAGCAGAGCATTTAAACAGAAACAATCTGGTTTCAAAACCCAAGTAATTTAATCACCATCCATGCTGTATTTCTTCTCTGTATCTGCAAAATGTGAATAGGTTATTATCTTTCCAGGTGGCATAGTGGTAAAGAATCTGCTTGCCAAAACAGGAGATGCAGTAGACTTGGATTTGATCCATGGGTCAGGAAAATCACCTGGTTAGAAAATGGCAATGCAGTCCACTATTCTTGTCTGGAAAACCATGAACAGAGAAGACTGGTGGGCTACAGTCTGTGGGGTCACAAAGAGTAGAACATGACTGAGAGCACACACACAAATGCGATTATATTGCTTCTTACTTGGAAGTCTTCTGTGAAGCTCTTAGTCAATTTTGAAATAATATTGTGTTAATCTTTATATTGTGACATAGAAGGTAATCTATGATTTATTCTACTCCTCTATCTTCAGCTTCATTTCACATCCTTCCTACTGTTACTTTTATCATTCAACAGGAACAAACTTTTTAAAACATGCTCTTTCTTGCTTTCCACACTCTTTTTTGAGATTTGTCTGTCTTTCTAGTTTTAATGCCCCTGGTCTTTCTTTAGAATTTAGTTTTAAGCTGAATCAAGTCTTGAGATGTTCTGAATCAGGGAGCCAAACTGAGATAGTAAACCTTCTTCCAGACTCCCATGAGTCTTTGTGATATACAAATTTCCTGTGGATACTTGCCTCTTCCCTACTTCTTACACATTAAGATTTGATCTGTTTCGAGTGAGGGATTTTAACTTCATCTTTGTTCCACAGGCCTTTAGAAACATAAATTCTAAATCATTCTGATAGTACTGTGGTAGTGTAAGAAACATGAAACACTGTAAGTGTAAACTATTATGATGATTAAATGTCTTAGTTTGTTATAATTTTTTTTCTTTTTCTTTTTAACATAACTGAGTGGAACTTTTAGTGCCATGTATTCTGGTGAGGTTAGAGGGAGAATGGGGTATAGCTATAGATAATAGTGAGGTCATCGATTTTACAAAAGCTTCACCTACTCTTAAAGGTGCTTTGGTTAGAATAATGCAATAAAGTCAATAGAAAAAAGTAAAGTATTGCTTTTTAAAGAAGAGAGATGGGAAGAATAAAAAGGATTCAAAAATAAAGTGATATATATATATATATGTATATGTGGATATATATATATAGTATATAGTGATACATTGAAATAAATTCCCCATTTGCTTTGGCCTTTAGGTAATACAGGACTTTTGAAAAAACTGTCACTATATAAATTCATTGATGCAAACTCTTATAAGGAGATTTTGAGGATATGTCTCTGCAAGAGATAAATAACTAAGGTATATTTTTTCCTGTAGATTGATCTATCCTGTGGAGGAAAGATAAATTAACTGTAATATGTCTATTTGTTTGCATTTCTGCAGTGACCAAGGTTGTAAGAGCATCTTTTCTCACTGAACATTTCTTCTCTTTAAATGTAAATCAGTAACCTCACTACCATTCCTCACAGGTGATAAGGATGACAATTTAATGACATTTTAAACTGAACAACTAAATAGGAGATATTTTGACTTCTGTCCCTCAGTTCTTCAGAAATTATAAACATCTCTCTCTCTCTCTCTCTCTTACACACACACACACACACACACACACTCACACACACGTAAATAGGAAGTGGCTGATATCAAGGATAATATATTTATGTATTTGCTCATCAAGGAACACTTGTCTGGGATTTTCCTGTACTCTCTAAATTTCAGAGGACAGAAGTTGTGCATCTCACAGCTCTGTTGGAGAAGGCAATGGCACCCCACTCCAGTACTCTTGCCTGGAAAATCCCATGGACGGAGGAGCCTGGTGGGTTGCAGTCCATGGGGTCACGAAGAGTCAGACATGACTGAGCGACTTCACTTTCACTTTTCACTTTCATGCATTGGAGAAGGAAATGGCAACCCACTCCAGTGTTCTTGCCTGGAGAATCCCAGGGACGGGGAAGCCTGGTGGGTGCCGTCTATGGGGTCTCACAGAGTCGGACACGACTGAAGCGACTTAGCAGCAGCAGCAGCAGCACAGCTCTGTGAAGGATATCAAGGAGGGTGGTAGAAGGGCACTTAGTTTTCACCAAACCTACAGTTTAAAAGATGTTTTCTTCCTTTTATGTGTTTATCATATCTTTGGAAACCAAAGTGGGATCTAATTTATACTCTAACATTCATATGTTCGAAAAGAGGAAGGGGGTCATTTCTGTACGTAAACTTATATTCACTTTTAATTACTTAATCTGGCTAAGGGTAAAAGTATTCCAGTTTGGTATACTTAGTTAAATGTAGTGGTTTGATTAATATCCTAATCATTATTCATTTCATAATCTGGTCACTTTGGAAGATGTAAACAAACTGCCATATTTCTTACCACTTCATTTGTCCTTTCTAGTCACTTTTGGTTGTTGTTCAGTCACTCAGTCGTGTCTGACTCTTTGCCACCTCATGGGCTATAGCACGCCAGACTCTCCGTTTTTGCTTAAACTCAATGTCCATTGAAATGATGATGCCATTCAACTGTCTCATCCTGTGTTGCCACCTTCTCCTCCTGCCCTCAGTCTTTCCCAGCATCAGGTTTTTTCCCAATGAGATGGGTCTTCCGATCAGATGGCCAAAATATTGGAGATTCAGCTTTGGCATCAGTCCTTCCAGTGAATATTCAGGACTAATTTCCTTTAGGACTGACTGGTTTCATTTCCTTGTAGTCCAAGGGACTCTCAAGAATCATCTCCATTTTCTGTCTTGCATATAGGGTTATCATTACCATCTTCATAAATTCCATATCTATGTGTTAGTATACTGTATTGGTCTTTATCTTTCTGACTTACTTCACTCTGTATAATGGGCTCCAGTTTCATCCATCTCATTAGAACTGATTCAAATGTATTCTTTTTAATGGCTGAGTAATATTCTGTTGTTTATATGTACCATAGCTTTCTTATCCATTCATCTGCTGATGGGCATCTAGGTTGCTTCCATGTCCTGGCTATTATAAACAGCACTGCAATGAACATTGGGGTACACGTGTCTCTTTCAGTTCTGGTTTCCTCGGTGTGTATGCTCAGGAGTGGGATTGCTGGGTCATATAGAAGGTCTATTTCCAGTTTTCTAAGGAATCTCCACAGTGTTCTAGTTTGCATTTCCACCAACAGTGTAAGAGAGTTCCCTTTTATCCACACCCTGTCCAGCATTTATTGTTTGTAGACTTTTGGATAGCAGCCATTCTGACTGGTGTGTAATGGTACCTCATTGTACTTTTGATTTGCATTTTTCTGATAATGAGTGATGTTGAGCATCTTTTCATGTGTTTGTTGGCCATCTGCATGTCTTCTTTGGAGAAATGTCTGTTTAGACCTTTGGCCCATTTTTTGATTGGGTTATTTATTTTTCTGGAATTGAGCTGCAGGAGTTGCTTGTATATTTTTGAGATTAATCCTTTGTCTGTTGCTTCATTTGCTATTTTATTTTCCCATTCCGAAGGCTGTATTTTCACCTTGCTTATAGTTTCCTTTGTTGTGCAAAAGCTTTTAAGTTTCATTAGGTCCCATTTGTTTATTTTTGCTTTTATTTCCAATATTCTGAGAGGTGGCTCATAGAGGATCCTGCTGTGATTTATGTCGGAGAGTGTTTTGCCTATGTTCTCTGCTAGGAGTTTTATAGTTTCTAGTCTTACATTTAGATCTTTAATCCATTTTGAGTTTATTTTTGTGTATGGTGTTAGAAAGCATTCTAAATCCATGGTTGATTCATGTCAATGTATGGCAAAAACCACTACAATATTGTAAAGTAATTAGCCTCCAACTAATAAAAATAAAGAAAAAAAAGAAGAAGAGTTGTTTCCAGCACCACAGTTCAAAAGCGTCAATTCTTCTCTCAGCCTCCTTTATGGTCCAGTCTCACATCCATACATGACTACTGGAAAAATCATAACTTTATACAGACCTCTGTCGGCAGTCATGTCTCTGTTTTTGAATAAGCTATCTATGTTTGTCATAGCTTTGCTTCCAAGGAGCAAGTGTCTTTTAATTTCATGGCTGCAGTCACCATCTGCAGTGATTTTGGAGCCCAAGAAAATAAAGTCTGTCACTGTTTCCATTGTTTCCTCATCTATTTGCCATGAAGAGATGGGACTGGATGTCATGATCTTAGTTTTTTGAATCTTGAGTTTAAAGCCAGTTTTTTCACTCTCCTCTTTCACCTTCATCAAGAGGCTCTTTAGTTTCTCTTAGTTTTCTTCCATTAGGGTGGTATAATCTTCATATTTGAGGTTATTGATATTTCTCCTGGTAATCTTGATTCCAGCTTCATATAGCCCAGGATTTCACATGATACACTCTACATATAAGTTAAATAAGCAGGGTGACAGTTTACAGGCTTGACACACTCTTTTCCCAATTTTGAACAAGTCCATTTTTCCACGTCCAGTTCTAACTGTAGCTTCTTGACCTGCATACAGGTTTCTCAGGAGGTAGGTAAGGTGGTCTGGTATTCCCATCTCTTTAATAATTTTCTACAGTTTGTTGTGATTCATATAGTCAACAGTTTTAGTGTAGTCAGTGAAGCAAAAGAAGTTTTTTTTTTTTCTGGAATTCCTTTACTTTTTCTATATTCCAACACATGTTGGCAATTTGATCTTTGATTCCTCTGTATTTTCTAGATCCAGCTTGTACATCTGGAAGTTCTTGGTTCACATGCTGTTAAAGCCTAGCTTGAAGGATTTTGAACATTACCTTGCTATCATTTGAAATGAGTGCAATTGTGCGGTAGTATAAACATTCTTTAGCATTGCTCTTCTTTGGTATTGGAATGAAAACTGACCGTTTCCTGTCCCATGGCCACTCTGAGTTTCCCAAATTTTCTGGCATATTGAGTGCAGTACTTTAATAACAGCATTATGTTTTAGGATTTGAAATATCTCAGCTGGAATTCCATTACTTCCATTAGCTTTGTTCATAGTAATGCTTCTTAAGTCCCACTTGACTTTACACTTCAGGGTATCTGACTCTAGGTGAGTGATGACACCATTATGGTTAGTTCTTCTGTGGTTTCTTGCCACTTCTTCTAAATGTCTTCTGCTTCTGCTAGTTCATACTGTTCTGCCTTTATTTAGCCCATGTTTGCATGAAATATTCCCTTTGTATGTCTAATTTTCTTGAGGAGATATCTTGTCTTTCCCATTCTATTGTTTTCCTCTATTTCTTTGCATTGTGTACTCAGCTTTGGTACAATAGAGCATCCTCAGAAGACTCCATTGTTGAGTCATCACTTGATTAGTTTAATTCACTTTGACCTATCTGGCTGGTAGATTTTAATCCATCATAACTTTCATGATGCCATAGGTTGTTTCATTACCATTGTTTTCCTAGAACAAACTGTAATCTCTTTAATGGCCAGGGTCATGTTTTGCATGATAATTGTTATTCTAGGGGGGTTAATTACTATTCTAGGGCAGTATATAAGAAATAATTAGAAGACTAAATGGAGGAGTGACTTGCTACTGTTGGTGCCACCTGCCTTGCTTCTCTACTAGGTGTGATGCTGGCTATTGCTGATACCAGTTATGGAGCCGTAGAATTCTATATACCCTGGAAGGGATGCTCTTTTCCTTCTCCTGATGCAAATATGGCTCATTAAGTCTTATTTTTTTGTTCTTATAAAAGGGAAATAGTTGTCTATACTTTTCTCTCCACCATATTGGAGTAAGTAGTTTCCATGAAGATGCTCTCAGGAAATACCTCAGGTCCCACTTCTCTGCTATCATTATTGAGCCATTTTGGATATTAGGTTTTCTTGAAGTTTCTAAAGGAAACTAAAAAAAATTATTTAAAGCTTTACTTATGACTAGTAGAATTCCAAAATGCCTCCATAAAGTCTCCCAGAAGAATCCCTGTAACTATGAATGTGATGAAATATGACCCCCATGATTATCTTATATTAATGGCATTGGGATTTGGCACATATAATTAAGTTTACTAATCAGTTAATTTTGAGTTAATCAAAGGAGAGATTCTCCTGGTCAGCCAAATGTAATCATATGATCCATTTAGAAGAAGAGTTTCTTAAATTTGTGGTATAAATGAAGGTAAGAGAGATTTGAAATGCTCAAAGAATTCAAAATACTACTTCTGGCTTGAGATGGAAGGAGACCCAGAACAGGGAACACATTGGTTTAGAAGCTGAAAGCAACACCCAACTGACAGCCATAAGGGAAATGATGACTTTAATCCTGCAACTGCAAGAAACAAAATTCTGTTAACAACATGACTGAAATCATAATCAGACTCTTCCCCAAAGTTTCCTGAGAAAAGCCTCAACCAAAGATTTTTATTTCAACCTTGTGATACCCTAATCCAGGAATCCAGTACAGCCAGCCTGGCCAAGAATTCTGGCCTACAGAATGTGAGAAAATTAGCCAATACTTTACCTTTAATTCTGAGCTGTATAATTTGTGTTATTTGAGCAGCTAAATTTGCAGTTATTGTTTCATCTATTGTCCTAGGTAACATTTCCTGCAATAATAAAGCCATATTGATAAAGACAGCAAATAGACAGGTCATGCTAATATATTCCATAAGCTGAACAAATCTCTATGGTTTCAGTTCTCATTGGGTTTGTTTCTCATATACTACAACCAAGTAGCCCATCGGTAAGGATTTTCAGTTCCAAAAATACAAAGAAAGAAGATGCCATTCCTGCCACTAAAATATTCTTTAAAAGGGGTTAATTTTAAATATTATATTTTGTGCTAGTAGATATACCTGCACATGTTAAGGCATATATACTATATGGAGGTTATTTTCTAAATGATGAGATTATCATAGAACTTTTGCCTACAGTGTGACAATATGATGGATGGTTTGTACAAATCAAATTCTCTTGTATTAAATTTTCTTTCTTTCTCACTTTATACCTGAAACTAAATTTAGCTATGACAGTATATTAATGTCATTTGTTTCACTATTGATATAAAAAGTCAGAAAAGTTGATGTCTAAAATGAAAAAATATGTATTTTCTTACAAAATTTTAATCATAATCATTTTATTCATTTTATGGGCAAAGAATGTTACATGCTTTCTAAAATATATAATTTTTTCTATTTTTTTAAAATTATATTTGTCAACATATTTAACAACTGGAGGTTGATTGTTTGTAAATACTGAATTTTTGTTAGAAATTATTATTATAAAACATATGATTAACATAGAAAATATAAAGAAAAAATCATCTACCACCCAAAATAATCATGTTACTTCATCTGAACACATTTTGGGTTACTTCAGTGCAGTATCCTTTTTTTTTTATATAAAAGATTTTGGCCTATGATGAAATTTGTATTTAATTTTATTTGATACATTTTCTCACCATTAGAGCTTTCTAAATTCCTTTATATGTGTGTGCATATGTGTTTGTATGTGTACATATATCATGTTATATATATATGCTTGGTCATTTCTTTATCCAGACAATTAGTTAATGTTTCTTAGTTGCAGTAAATCATGCAGCTTTTTATCTTTACCTGCGTTTTGTGTTCATTATCATTGTAGTTAATCCTACCACATTATTGGGTTTTGTATCCTCCTTTACCCACTTAATGTTTAATATGTGTCATATTTTGACTTATGTGAAAGATATTAAGCCATTGTCTGCAAGAATGTACAACATACCATTCCAGGTTAACAGTGTGAAATTTCAAAATATTCAGGCTGAATTGCTTTTCAATTAAAATATGGCATTTAGCATTACAAATACATCTTTATTACTGTAGATATTTACTGTAGCACTTATTTAATTTTCATCCTCCTACAGTCAGTAGTAGGGGCTTCCCAGGTGACTTAGTGGTAAGAATTCCCCTGCCAGTTCAGGAGATGCAGGAGACTCAGGTTCAGTCCCCTCTGGAGGAGGAATGGCTACCCTTTCCAGTACTCTTGCCTGCAGTATCTCATAGACAGAGGAGCCGGGCAGGCTGCAGTCCATGGGGTCACACAGAGTCGAACGCCATTGAGCATGTAAGCACACTCAGTAGTACTCTGTCGATTTCTAGGTATTTTAAGTAATATGGGAACCTAGAGAAATATTAAAATGTGTCTTTATATTGATATTTTGGTCTGACTACCCCACTGAAAAAAATCCAGTGTATTTTCTATTTAGCTACTTAGTGTGGAAATCATCTTCAATCTGCATTAACAAATAGTATATGCTCTGTTATATAAAATAAAATTGTAAGTGCTTTTAAACTGTCTCTAATATTATATGTATGTATCACAACATTGAGATAATATTTTTAATAGTATTCCTATGACTATTGTGACTATTACCTCTACTAACTACTTGTGATAGTGATAGTTCAGATGCTACATTCTAAGCACCAGGTTTAATATTCACACTATATTAATAAAATATAATTAAGTTTTTCTATGCTATGATATTGAGGATAGGTTTTAGTCTTTATAGAATTTTTAGGTTTTTAATTATATATATTCTTTTTATGACTTCTTAGAAGGCCTAAAAAATTTCCTGTAGTTTTTAAACATTTGAAATCTATACATGTAGCAAAAATCAAAGGAAAAAACTCACCTTTATGTTAGTGATTTAAGCTAAACCAATGCCTTTTGTGATGTTCCTTGTTTGGAAATATGTATTAATAATAATTTTGTGTAATGAAACATGTACATTACACAGGCATAAAATGAGTATGCAAGCATCCTTAACCCCCAAACCCAAGTTGTGCCTTACAAACACAGGGATCGGCATAACTTGGATCAGGTGTTTAGCATCTCTTTTTCACTTGGCAACCAGAGAAGTAAGATATCAAACTCCTGAGGCTAGTCCATCCCAGAAAGAAACCATCAGGGAACTGTGCTACCAGCTATGCCTCTGGAAATTTCTTATTAGTGAAAGCCTCACTTGGCCAACTACAGAGATGACATATACTTTTTAAAAAACTTTTTATAAGATGACTGTAAGAAACTTTTATATTTATCTCATATAGAATATCTATTTTTAAAACACAATTGGTTTTTTGAATGGAGAAAACAGAATCATCTTAATTTTATGAAAAAGCAATGCAGTGTTTCTGTCTTGATAATGGCATCAGTCCCCTATCCATACAGATTTATTCTTCCTTCACCTTAAGCAGTTGATGCTTCAGCCAATATTTGTCACTTAAAAGATATTTCTGCTTTATACGAATGTACAGTTGGATGGCATATATTTATCATTCTTCTGTATTTATTCAGTATTGACCCTCAGATACAACTTTGTGCTTTAACTGTGCTTCTTACAAATTGTATTGGAATATTCCCCAATCACCTACCTGGCTGTTGCTTTAGATATCTGTATTTGGTAAAATACTTTGAATAAAAAATATATTCGAATGTGAGAGCAGTCTAAAATATTCATTCGTTCGGCTAGTCACTCCTCAATTTAGTCTTTTAAATTATTTCTTATAT
Source organism: Odocoileus virginianus (assembly GCF_023699985.2). NCBI lineage: Eukaryota > Metazoa > Chordata > Mammalia > Artiodactyla > Cervidae > Odocoileus > Odocoileus virginianus. The sequence goes on along the minus strand of NC_069687.1, from coordinate 22,292,308 downwards.
ACTGCCCTAGAATAGTAATTAACCCCCCCAGAATAAAAATTATCATGCAAAACATGACCCTGGCCATTAAAGAGATTACAGTTTGTTCTAGGAAAACAATGGTAATGAAACAACCTATGGCATCATGAAAGTTATGATGGATTAAAATAATGGACACTATGAAACTGAGAAGAAAAGGAATTTCAAAACATTGAATTGATTCTGTATCTTTTTTATTTATTTATTTATTTTTTAATTTTTTTTCCATTTATTTTTATTAGTTGGAGGCTAATTACTTTACAATATTGCAGTGGTTTTTGTCATACATTGAAATGAATTAGCCATGGATTTACATGTATTCCCTATCTCAGTCCCCCCTCCCACCTCTCTCTCCACCCGATCCCTCTGGGTCTTCCCAGTGCACCAGGTCCGAGCACTTGTCTCATGCACCCAACCTGGGCTGGTGATCTGTTTCACCCTAGATAATATACATGTTTCGATGCTGTTCTCTTGAAACATCCCACCCTCGCCTTCTCCCACAGAGTCCAAAAGTCTGTTCTATACATCTGTGTCTCTTTTTCTGTTTTGCATATAGGGTTATTGTTACCATCTTTCTAAATTCCATATATATGTGTTAGTATACTGTAATGGTCTATCTTTTTAAAATAAAAGTTGACCTTGCCTGAAGTTTTAAATTTAACTAATGTTTAAATACAAGCACTTTGATTAGTTAAATCAACATATTTGTATATCTGTTTTGGAATATTCTCTTGAAAGAATTGTAAAACTATTCTCTTGAAAGATAACTTCTTGATTTTTCTGATGATCCTTGTTCCTTAACATACTTGACTCTCAGAGTAGAGTATCTGCATTTGCTGACATATATTATCTGTTATTCAAGGTCTCCTCCACCAAACAAAACAAAAACAAGTTTTGACTCATTTTTAGCCCTACATCTGCAACCATGGCAGCCCATGCTTCAGCAATGACAAGAATAATTTCACTAGATCTTTTCTCACATTATTATCAGTCATCATTCTGTTTCTTTCTACTGTTTCAATTATACTCAGTCTGTGTTTGCAAAGGTAAATCATTTTCACTTTAACTGTCATTTCAGCTGGCAGTATGTCAAAGTGTTATACTCATGAAAATGGCTTCCCTGGTGGCTCAGATGGTAAAGTGTCTGCCTGCAATGTGGCAGACCCCGGTTCCATTCCTGGGTCAGAAGATCCCCTGGTGAAGGAAATGGCAACCCACTCCAGTACTCTTGCCTGGAAAATCCATGGATGGAGGAGCCTGGTAGGCTATAGTCCATGGGGTCTCAAAGAGTCAGACATGACTGAACGATTTCACTTCATATTAAAAAATGATACAAATGTATACAAAGTAAGTGCACATCCCAAGAATAATTAAATGGCATTTTGCAAAGAAAATTCTACACTGTCATATACAAAGAATAAGTTTTAAATATTCACATGTTAACTGAGATAGTGTTAAGAATACAAGAAATAAGTACTTTCACATAAGAAAAATATCTATGCTGATTTTATTGGCTTATTATACAGCTTGATGTCTGCTTTAAAAATCTTCTAGTTCTTTAAAATATGTAATATAAACATATAAGGATAATGACTGTTTTTTACATCGATTGTATATGAAATATATGTGTATGTCACACATACACACCATACATACATAGTGTTTTCTACAAGACAAGTTTTGTGGTGGTATACAAAATGTGTTTTAGTACTTGAAATATTCTCCCTAGCAATTCTAGACTCCTGGGGCAGCAGGATAAGAGAAAATAGAAATAATGACAAAGGGAATTTCTAAAAACTTGTGGGATTTATTATCTGTTGAAGAGAAAAAAACTCTGGAGAGAGCAATTTGACTTCTCAAGCTTTTCCCAGTTGAGTACAAATTGCATAAAATCGTTCTTTCCAAGTAACCCTGTAAGGAGCTCTTTTAATATTCATATCTTTTGGGGTTTACTAGTCTATATAATATTCATAACAAATAAAATGTATTTCTTAAAGGTCAAAATTAATCTAATGTTTATATGCCATGAAATTCATTTTTTAAATCAGAAACACAAGAGGCTATATGCAAAAGTATTATGAGAGATTAGCTTGAAAGTCTTAAAATAGTTAACTAGAGAATGATTTTAAAGTCAGAGAAATTCAGTCCAAGGGGTTTTCAGAATAATTCATTGTAATTATGTCATAGGAATCATGCATTAAAAAAAATATATATATATATACACATATATACTTGCATACAGTTATATATATATGTATATACCTACATGCAATTATATATGTACACACACACACACACACACACACCTATGTAGTATCATAATTTTATATCTGTTTATTATCATGTTAAAGTAGATATTGATAAGGTATTATACATACAGCTTTTTTTTAAGAGCGTAATTTAGAAGCCAGTGTTCCAATATTTATTTTACTATATGGGAGAATGGCATTGAAACATGTAAATTATCATATGTGAAACAAATCACCAATGCAGGTTCGATACATGATACAGGGTGCTCAGGATTGGTGCACTGGGATGACCCGGAGGGATGGGATGGGGAGGAAGGTGGGAGGCGGGTTCAGGATGGGGAACACATGTACACCCATGGTGGATTCAAGTCAACGTATGGCAAAACCAATACAATATTGTAAGGTAAAATAAATAAATAAATTAATTTAAAAAAAGAATATGGATTACATGTATTTTTGAGACACTAATCTAATCAAAAAGAAACATTGAGAGAGTTTATACACAGTTGGGCTTCCCTGGTAGCTCAGACAGTAAGCCAAGCGTCTGCCTGCGATGCAGGAGACCTGGGTTTGATCCCTGGGTCGGGAAGATCCTCTAGAGAAGGAAATGGCAGCCCACTCCATTACTCTTGACTGGAAAATGCCAAGGACAGAGGATCCAGGTAGGCTATAGTCCATCCATGGGGTTGCAAAAGTTGGATGATCAATTCATTTGACAGGAAAATAATTGCTAACTGTCTAATATTGAATTATATATAGTGACAGGATGAGGAATTATTTGTCATAGTTTTTATGATTTAGAATATAAGTCTTTGACTTTTTTATTTTGGTCAAGCATGTAAGGAACTTGGAGTTAGTACTCTGTCCTGAAAACAATTAATGGTTTTCTAAAACTGAACAGTGGAGACCAGATGAAATCAATGGGGAATTCTATCAGACATTTAATGAAGAAATTATACCAGCCATCTAAAATTGATTAAAAAGATAAAAGCAGAAGAAATACTTGTTAACATTCTGTGAAGTCTGCCTTATACTAACAAAAAGATCAGTTTAAGACATTATAGGAAAAGAAAATTATAGGCCAATATTTCTCATGAACATAGATGTAGATATCCTCATCAAAATATTAGCAGGTAAAATTCAACAGTGTGTAAAAAGAATTATACAACATGCCAAGTGGAATTTATGCCAAATTTAACAGTTGAAAATCAATTAATACAACCCATCATGTCAAGAGATTAAAAGAGAAAAATAATTTCATGGCTGAAGTCAGTGACAGGAAAAGGTTAATTTTCTTTCTAATCATAAAGAATGTGAATGTGAAAGTCATTCAGTCATTTCTGACTCTTTGCGACTCCATGGACTGTAGCCCACCAGACTCCACTGTCCATGGAATTCTTCAGGCTAGAATACTGGAATTGGTCACCGTCCCCTTCTCCAGGGTATCTTCCCAATCCAGGGGTCAAACCAAGGTCTTCCACATTGCAGGCATATTCTTTACTGTCCGAGTCACCAGGGAAGCCATCCCCAAGAAGGACAATGTGAAAGAATGTTCAAACTATCACACAGTTGTACTCATTTCACATGCCAGCAAGAAAGCTGAAAATCCTGTAAGCTAGGATTTTCAACAGTATGTGAAGCAAAAAGTCTAGATGTACAACCTGGATTTGGAAGAGGCAGAGGGACCAGAGATCAAATTGCCAACATCTGTTGGATCATAGAAAAAGCTAGAACATTTAAGAAAAACACCTACTTCTGCTTCATTCACTAAGCTTAAGCCTTTGACTGTGTGGATCACAACGATCTGTGGGATATTCTTGAAGAGATGGGAATACCAGACCACCTTATCTGCTTCCTGAGAAACCTGTATGCAAATCAGGAAGCCACAGTTAAAACCTGACATGGAAAAACAGACTAGTTCCAAATTGGGAAAGGAAAGCATCAAGACTATTAATTATCACCTTGCTTATTTAACTTCTATGGCAAGTACATCAGGTGATATGCCAGTTGGATGACTCATAATTTGGAATCAAGAATGCTGGGAGAAATATCAATAGCCTCAATATGTAGATGATATCACCCTCATGGGAGAATGTGAAGAGGAACTAAGCAGCCTCCTGATGAAGGTGTAAGAGGAGAGTGAAAAACTGTCTTAAAACTCAACATTCAAAATGCAAAGATCATGGCATCCAGTTCCATCACTTCATGGTAAATAGATGGGGAAAAAATGGAAACAGTGGGACTATATTTTCTTCGGCTCCAATCTCACTGCAGTTGGTTACTCAGTTCAGTTCAGTTCAGTCGCTCAGTCATGTCCGACTCTTTGTGACCTCATGAACTGCAGCACACCAGGCCTCCCTGTCCATTGCCAACTCCCAGAGTTTACCCAAACTCATGTCCATTGAGTTGGTGATGCCATACAACCATCTCATCCTCTGTTGTCCCCTTCTTGACCTACCCTCAATCTTTCCAGCATCAGGGTCTTTTCCAATAAGTCAGCTCTTTCCATCAGGTGGCCAAAGTTTTGGAGTTTCAACTTCAATATCAGTCCTTCCAATGAACACCCAGGGCTGATCTCCTTTAGGATGGACTGGTTGGATCTCATTGCAGTCCAAGGGACTCTCAAGAGTCTTCTCCAACACCACAGTTCAAAAGCATCAATTCTTTGGCACTCAGCCTTCTTTATAGTCCAACTCTCACATCCATACATGACTACTGATAAAACCATAGCCTTGACTAGATGGACCTTTGTTGACAAGGTAATGTCTCTGCTTTTGAATATGCTGTCTAGGTTGGTCATAACTTTCCTTCCAAGGAGTAAGCATCTTCTAATTTCATGGCTGCAATCACCATCTGCTGTGATTTTGGAGCCCCCAAAATAAAGTAAGCCTCTGTTTCCACAGTTTCCCCATCCATTTGCCATGAAGTAATGAGACCAAATGCCATGATCTTAATTTTCTGAATGTTGAGCTTTAAGCCAACTTTTTCATTCTCCTCTTTCACTTTCATCAAGAAGCTCTTTAATTCTTCTTCACTTTCTGCCATAAGGTTGGTGTCATCTGCATATCTGACATTATTGATATTTCTCCCAGCAATTTTGATTCCAGCTTGTGCTTCCTCCAGTCCAGTGTTTCTCATGATGTACACACTGCATACAAGTTAAATAAGCAGGGTGACAATATATACAGCCTTGACGTACTCCTTTTCCTATTTGGAACTAGTCTGTTGTTCCATGGCCAGTTTGAGCTGTTGCTTCCTGACCTGCATACAGGTTTCTCAAGAGGTAGGTCAGGTGGTCTGGTATTCCCATCTGTTTCAGAATTTTCCAGTTTATTGTGATCACACACACACAGTCAAAGGCTTTGGCATAGTCAATAAAGCAGAGATAGATGTTTTTTCTGGAACTCTCTTGCTCTTTTGGTGATCTAGTGGATGTTGGCAATTTGATCTCTGGCTCCTCTGCCTTTTCTAAAACAGCTTGCATCTGGAAGTTCATGTTCATGTATTGCTGAAGTCTGGCTTGGAGAATTTTGAGCATTACTTTACTAGCATGTGAGATGGGTGCAATTGTGTGGTAGTTTGAGCATTCTTTGGCATTGCCTTTCTTTGGAATTGGAGTGAAAACTGACCTTTTCCAGTCCTGTGGCCACTGCTGAATTTTCCAAATTTGCTGACACATTGAGTGCAGCACTTTCACAGCATCATCTTTTAGGATTTGAATTAGCTCAACTAGAATTCCATCACCTCCACTAGCTTTGTTCATAGTGATGCTTCCTAAGGCCCACTTGACTTCATATTCCAGGATGTCTGGCTTATACTGTAGCCACATAATTAAAAGATGCTTGCTCCTTGGAAGAAAAACTATAAAAAAACTAGACAGTGTATTAAAATGCAGAGATATCATTTTGCCTGCAAAGGTCTGGACATGGTTAAAGCTATGGATTTTCCAGTAGTCATGTACAGATGTGAGAGTTGAACCATAAATAAAAGTTGAGCACTGAAGAATTGATACTTTCAAACTGTGGTGTTGAAGGAGACTCTTGAGAGTCCCTTGCACTCAAGGAGATCAAACCAGTCATTTCTAAAGAAAATCAACCCTGAATATTCATTGGAAGGACTAATGCTGAGGCTGAAGCTCCAATACTTTGACCACCTGATGGGAAAGCTGATTCATTGAAGAAGATCCTGATGCTGGGAAAGATTGAAGGCAGAAAGAGAAGGGGGCGACCGAGGATGAGACGGTTGGATGGCATAATCGACTCAATAGGCATGAGTTTGAACAAACATGGAGATATAAGGAAGGACAGATAACCCTGTCATACTGCAGTCCATGGGATCGCAAAGAGTTGGACACGACTGAATGACTGAACAACACTTTGCGTATTGAAGTTGTTGATATTTCTTCCAGCATTCTTTATTCTAGATTGTGTTTCATCCAGCCCTGAATGATATATCTGCAAATAAGTGTTATAGAACAGAATTTTTATTTTTTTCTTCTTCTCCTATATGGGGGAGGGGGGGAGGAAATCTTTATAAAGAATCCTCTTTACGTCCTATCACTTTACTGCTGCCCCAAAGCAAGGAGGTGTCAAAAGATTTTTCCTGTGAATAAAATTATATCCTCTAAGAAGGTAACCTGTCTTTATTTATTGGTGTTTTTACAAGCTAGGGTAATCAAAGTATAAGTTTTGCCATTGATTACTATGATTATTTTAGAGTGTGTGTTTGTGGAAAATCAAATGCCTGCAATTTTTGTGACTTGTCTCATAGATGGCTGGTGTGTGGATGTTTTGACTTGTGCAATATGATGAATTTATGATATTTCAGTTCTGGACCTAGTCTATATATACAAGGACTAGTAGGTTCCATAGTAGTCTATAGGAGCCCTAAAACTCCTCTTAGATGTGTAATTACCTTGTTGGAGAGATCATATGGAGAGGTTCTGAGACTACAAGAAGTCGGAGGGAGGTCCACATGAGCCCAGACTTATAGCTGTATGTATCAAGGCTTTAAACTTGTGAATGAGATCATCTAGGCTTGCCTCCAATTCTGGTAAGCCACATGATGAATATATCGAATACACCACAAACAACAGTACATTGAACAGAAAAGTTACCCTACCAAACCTAGTCTGATTCTTACCTTCCTAAATGGTGAAATATAATAAAATGGTTGTTTATGCCTCTAATTTTTGTTAATACTTTCTTATGCAGCAGTAAATTATAAAAATTCACTCCTTGCTGTTCCTACCAAGTTTGCTGTTTTGTTAGGAAGTCTCAAGAGGCTTTTCCTGTAAGTAAGCCCACACTCTCATGACAATGAGCTGATAGAAGGAGCAGTCGAGGAGAAAGATAAACTGCAAGTTATAGCTTAAGATTATTCTGAATATGCATTGCACATCTGATGAAATGAGTACAAATGTGGACCATTTATGCCTTGAATTCAGTGTGTGATAGACTCAGGCCAAAACACAGCCACTTGAATTATTATAACATGGTTGTCTTCTATAGCTGTAGTGATTAACTTATCTCATGGACTATTAATAGTATTTCCCCAGAAGCTGGATCACATTGCTTCCCTAGTGACCAAGTAACATGGCCATAGGTATCTTTAGGGACATATTTGTAGTACATGTTTGTGACCATATTGCAGAATCTTTGTCCACACTGTTAAGCATTTACCATTTCATCTCTGAAATTGACACTTAATTGCAGTGAACTCTTGAAACTTTGTTGGCATCAATGATTGTAGTTCACAGGAATCAGGAAAATGTTTTGAGTTGTATATATATATTTTTCCAAATAGAAAACAGGAGAAAAAAAAGTGAAATAAAGATTGAAAAAGCCAATATAAATGTTCATCAAGAAAGGACGTTTGAACCTTAATTAGTGATAGTCCTAATTTTTTTAGAGCATTTTCACTAAAGCCTGTGGCTTTTCGATTTGCGATTTACAGTCCATTCTTGAAAATTAGGCTGTGTCATTTACTAACTCACATGAATTTATGTTTCCAGTTGTTTTGTGGCTTTGATCTCTACAATTCTGACAGATTTTTCACAGAGTAAATATACATACCTATCTTAGAACATGTTTTTAAATAAGGAGCAATTGAAATTAACCAAGTCCTCTGCTGTGTTTTTCTTCTTTTGAAAACCTCTCAACATTAGAAAATTGTCACTTCTTACATATCACTGTTGCCCAATTTTAGACAGATATTCACTCCAGCATCCATTATATTTTCAATTTAATAAGTTTCTATACTTAGATTGCCATACTATGCAATGACTGTCTTAAATTTTAAGGATAGAGAAATTAACCTGAAACTGATCATTTTCTTATTTAGAACAGTTTTCTAGTAATTTATTTTATCATATGTATATATATCATTAAACATTCATTTCCACTCAAATACTTTTAAAATCTAAAATAATTATTTTCTCCATCTTAATATATTTGACTCATCTATTACAACCAAAAAATTACAAAACCAATAATTGCTCACACTCTGTCAAATAGTTTTTGTTATGAAAATCAACACATTCTTCCTGTGTTAAAAAGAAAAGATATTTGTATAAAGACTACTAGATATATATTTTATAGGAAAATTCATTGGTTTATAGTCAGAAACACTGAGTCACTATCTGTCTTTGACAACTTAGGCAGGAATTATAACCATTATATATGTTAGTTACTTCAGAAGTAAAATAAAATACTTTGATTTGAATAACTAGATGAACTTTTAGATTTCTTCTGATTCTAAATTTATATAATGAATATATATATATATATATATATATATATATATATATATATATGGATTTCTGCAATGTGGTATATTATAAGCCCAAAATTCAACAGTTATAAATGTTTATTTTAGATTTTATGCTTCATCTTGCAACAAATCTGAAGGGACACAGTAAAAGAATATTTCTTCTATTCATGAATCTCTTAATTCACCTTCTTAAAAGTTTACATGCTTAATTTCATCAATCAGACATTTAGAATGAAATGAAAGCCAACATTCTAGAAAATTTTACTTCCCAGGTGGTGTTGGGATGTAATGTACTGGAAGTAATATAAATTACTGATTCAAGAACTATTCACTAGGACAATTGTATTTCCCAAAGAATATTAATTTTAACCAATTTCTTTTATATATAACTTACAATGTGATATATATGATTAATTTTCAAGACAAAGTACTATGTATAAAGAAAAATACAAATATCAGTAGACATTCTGAATTATAATCTGTGTGGAAAAAAACAGTGATCCACTATGAAGAGTGGATAAGGAAATAACAGTGATCCACTAATAGAGTGGAGAAGGAAATAGCAACCCACTCCAGTATTCTTGCCTGGAGAATTTAATGGACAGAGGAGCCTGGTGGGTTACAGGCCATGGGGTTGGAGAGTTGGACATGACTTAGCTGCTGCTAAGTCGCTTCAGTCGTGTCCTACTCTATGCGACCCCAGAGACAGCAGCCCATCAGGCTCCCCCGCCCCTGGGATTCTCCAAGCAAGAACACTGCAGTGGGTTGCCATTTCCTTCTCCAATGCATGAAAGTGCAAAGTGAAAGTGAAATCGCTCAGTTGTGTCCGACTCTTTGCAACCCCATGAACCGCAGCATGCCAGGCCCCCCTGTCCATCAGCAACTTTGGGAGTTTACTCAAACTCATGCCCATCGAGTTGGTGATGCCATCCAGCCATCTCATCCTCTGTCGTCCCCTTCTCCTCCTGCCCCCAATCCCTCCCAGCATCAGGGTCTTTTCCAATGAGTCAACTCTTCGCATGAGGTGGCCAAAGTATTGGAGTTTCAGCTTCAGCATCAGTCCTTCCAATGAATACCCAGGACTGATCTTTAGGATGAACTGGTTGGATCTCCGACTTTAGCACGCGCTAAAAAGAGATTAAGCCATTTTAATGCAAGACACTATTAGAAATATTTAATGTATAACTATATTTACATAAGTGAAGGGGGACAAAAATAAGCTTTTTAGGTTTCTGTATCAATCTTTTCTGACAAAGAAAAGAACTTCTGGATTTAATAAGAGAATTACCTGAGAGGCCAGTTTTTACTTTGAGTATGCTAGCAAATGCAAACAACTATCTAATTTAATCATTATTGGAACACACTAAAAAAATTATGTAACTCATGAAAAAGTAAAATAATATTTATGTTTTTCACCATAAAGTTTTACTGGATTCACTCAATTTTCACTTCATCAACAAAGCAAACACATGTAGTTGTTGAAAACAATGATCTGTTATATATAATATGCTTTTGGAAATATCATACCACTGAGGACTTCTTAAAAGCTCAAACTGATGGTTAATATAGTAATTGAACTATATCTCAGTTCTGGAAATGGAAAAAACACAACAACAACAACAAAAACTCCCTTATTCATCTGTGGCTCATTGACTGATTCAAAATTTACTTTCTAGGTTCCATGGTGAATGTTCAAGCACATCTCTTAAGACATGACACATTCAATATTGGATTTGTGGTCATTTTGTGGAAGGGTGGATAGTATGAAATAGTAGATTCATCTCAGTTCTTCAGTGTTCAGACAGTAGTTTAGTCTTTTATCTATTATCTAGTGAATTTTAAGTGAAATACTACATCGCAAATTTGTTTGTCCTGACAGATAACTTTGTTTATGTTAAGCAAACATTGACTATGACTATTTAGAATGCACTTCAGTTTACAGATTCTGGTAATATAGACTGTATTTTCAGTTTCTAAATTCTTTATCACATGATATAGAAAGCAAGTGCCATTTTTAACTACTTATGTATGTCATTATATGCAGGTGTTAAGCATGTATTTATAAAAACACAAATAGTATACATTTATATTTATAAATAAGTGAAAGTCGCTCAGTCATGTCCAATGCTTTGTGAACCCCACGGACCATACAATCCATGGAATTTTCCAGGCCAGAATACTGGAGTGGGTAACCTTTTCCTTCTCCAGGGGATCTTTCCAACCCAGGGATCAAACCCAGGTCTCCTGCATTGCAGGCAGATTCTTTACCAGCTGAGCCAGCCACAAGGGAAGCTCATTCCATATGGATCCATATGGAATAAATGTGAGATTTATTGTGTGTATTCCTTTTGTTTCAAAGAATACTTTTATCAAATAATGACTGAAATTTGTTGAGGTATTAAGATATGCACTGTTTGTCACAGTAGCACAAGTTCATGCCCCAACCACTAATGCCAAAGAAGCTGAAGAGTTCTATGAAGACCTAATACCAAAAAAGATGTCATTTTTATCATAGGGAACTGTAATGCAAAAGTACAAAGTCAAGAGATATCTGGAGTAACAGGCAAATTTGGCCTTGGAGTACAAAATGAAGCAGGACAAAGAGTTTTGCCAAGAGAATGCACTGGTCATAGCAAACACACGCTTCCAACACAAGAGAAGACTCTATATATTGACATTGCCAAATGTTCAATACTGAAATCAGATTGATTATATTCTTTGCAGCCAAAGATGGAGAACTCTATACAGTCAGCAAAAACAAGACCTGGAGCTGACTCTGGTTCAGAACATGAGCTCCTTATAGAAAGATTCTGAGTTAAATTGAAGAAAGTAGAGAAAACTACTAAGCCACTCAGGTATGACCTAAATCAAATCTCTTATGATTATACATTGGAAGTGACAAAAAGATTCAAGGGATTACATCTTATAGAGTGCCTGAAGAACTATGTACAGAGGTTCATAACATTGTACAGAAGGCTGTGACCAAAACCACCCCCAAGAAAATGAAATGAAACAAGGAAAACGGTTGTCTGAGAAAAATAGCTGAAGAAAATGAGTAACAAAAGGCAAAGGAGTAAGGAAAAGATACACCTAACTGAATTCAGAGTTCCAGAAAATAGCAAGGAGAGATTTAAAAAAAAAAAAAAAAGGCTTCTTAAGTGAACAATGCAAAGAAATAGAGGAAAACAATAGAATAGGAAAGACTAGAGCTCTCTGAGATCTCTTCCAGGCTCCCCACATAACTCAATCAGTAAAGAATCTGCCTGCCGTAGAGGAGACCTGGGTTCCATTCCTGGGTTAGGAAGATCCCCTGGAGAAGGAAATGGCAACCCACTCCCATATTCTTGCCTGGAGAATCCCACGGACAGAGGTTCAAGAAAGTTGAGATGCTAAGGGAGCATTTCATGCAAACGTTGGCACAATAAAGTACAGAAATGGCAAGGACATGACAGAAGAAGAAGAGGGTAAGAATAGGTGGCAAGAATGCACAGAAGAACTGTACAAAAAAGATCTTAATGACTCAGATAACCACAATGGTGTGGTCACTTTCGTTCAGCCAAACATCCTGGAATGTGAAGTCAAGGGGGCCTTAGGAAGCATTATGGTGAGCAAAGCTAGTGGAGGTTTAAAATCCTTAAACATGATGATTTGAAAGTGCTGCACTCAATATGCCACCAAATTTGGAATGGCCACAGGACTGGAAAAGGTCAGTTTTCATTCCAATTCCAAAGAAAATCAATGTCAAAGAATGTTCAAACTACTACATAATCATTCTCATTTTACAGGCTAGCAAGGCAATGCTTAAAAACCTTCAAGCTAGGCTTCAACAGTACATGAACCAAGAAATTCTAGAATGTACATGCTGGATTTAGAAAAGGCAGAGGAGCCAGAGATCAAATTGCCAACATTCACTGGATCATAGAAAAAGCAAAAGAATACCAGACAAAATATCTGCTTCATTGAGTACACTGAATCTTTGATGATGTGAGGGTGTTAAATGCTCAGTCCTGTCCAAATCTTTACAACCCCATGGACTGTAGATCACCAGGCTCCTTTGTCCATGGGATTTTCCAGGCAAGAACACTGGAGTGGGTTGCCATTTTTTTCTCCACGGGATCTTCCCACCCTAGGGATTGAACCTGGGTCTCCCACATTACAGGCTGATTCTTTCATGTCTGAGACCCCAGGGAAATCATCAAATTCACATTTGATGATGTGGATCACAACTGTGGAAAATTCTTAAAGAGATAAGAATACCAGACCACCTTACCTGCCTCCTGAGAAGCCAGCGTGCAGGTGAAGAAGCAACAGTTAGCACCCACATGGAACAAGGGACTAGTTCAAAATTAGGGAAGGAGTGCACCAAAGCTGTATATTGTCACCTTCCTTATTTATCTTCTGTGCAGAGTACATCATGCAAAATGCTGGACTGGGATGAAGGAGAAATATCAATAATGCCAGATATACAGAGGACACTACCCTTATGGCAGAAAGTGAAGAGGAGCTAAAGTGCCTCCTGATGAAAGAGAAAGGAGAGTGAAGAAGCTGGCTTCAAACTCAGCATTCAAAAAACCAAGATCATGATTTTCGGTCCTATCACTTCAGGGCAAACAGATGGGGAAACAATGGAAATAGTGACAGTCTTAATTTTCTTGGGCTCCAAAATCACTGTGGACAGTTCCTGCATCCATGAAATTAAGACACGTTCTCCTTGGAAGAAAAGCTATGACAGATCTAGACAACATATTAAAACACAGAGACAGCACTTTGCTGACAAAGGTCCATATAGTCGAAGCTATGGTTTTCCAGTGGTCATGTATGGATGTCAGAGTTGGACTATAAAAAAAGCTGAGCCCTGAAAAATTGATGCTTTTGAATTGTGGTGCTGAATAATACTCTTGAAAATTCTGTGGACAGCAAAGAGATCAAACCAGTCAATCCTAAAGGAAATCAACCGTGAATATTTATTGGAAGGGCTGATGCTGAAGTTGAAGCTCTAATACTTTGTCCACCTGATGTAAAGAGCTGACTCACTGGAAAAGACCCTGATGCTGGGAAATCTTGTGGGCAGGAAAAGAGGGCAACAGAAGTTGTGATGGTTGAATGGCATCATCAACTCAATGGATGTGATTTTAGCAAACCGTGGTAGATAGGACAAGGAAGCCAGGCTTCCTTGGGGTCAGACATGATTGAGTGACTGAACAACAGAATCAGGTTGATTAGATGATAAAAATAATTTAATTGGATAAGAAATCAACACTGGATACTATATTGCCTGAAAGATATACACTACTTTAAAGCAGAAAATGGTTGAGATAAATATTCAAGTTGTAAGCATAAATTATCTCAGCTATTCTTTACCTTAAAATATATTTATTTTGCTTTCATTTTTTATAGTGTTCCAGGATTCAAGTAGGTCATGAGTACAATGTATTCAGATTCTTTTATCTGTTGTATAATGTACAGTATGCTTTTCAATAGGCAAACAGCAGCAAATATTTTCTCACATTCCTTGCCTTTTTTTTTTTTTTTCTGGTCAAATTCAATTATCTGTGCTTTTTCTCCTTATTCTTTTAAATTTTAACACTCTATTTCACACATAGTAGCAATGATAATGAATTGAGCTTCCATATAACCACTATAAATGGTTCCTTTAAATTTGTTCCTATGTGCTATATAGTGTAGTAGTGAAAGTCACTCAGTCGTGTCCGACTCTTTGCAACTCCATGGACTATACAGTCCATGGAATTCTCCAGGCCAGAATACTGGAATGAGTAGCCTTTCCCTTCTATAGGGGATCTTCTGAACCCAGTGCTTGAACCCAGGTCTCCCACATTGCAGGTGGATTCTTTACGAGCTGAGCCACAAAGGAAGCCCAAGAATACAGAAGTGGGTAGCCTATCCCTTCTCCAGCAGATCCTCCCGACCCACGTGTTGAACTGGGTTTCCTGCATTGCAGGTGGATTCTACTAACTGAGCTATGAGGGAGGTCCTATGTGGTATACTGTTATTAAAAACAAACAAACAAAAATAAGGAAACAAGCTGTGCCCTAGGGTCACTTAGTTGCTTTGGGGAAATGCTGTAAAATTTTATGGGTTTCCTTTTGGCTTGTGGTATGGGGGAGTATGTTGTGAGGGATTGGAAGCCGGTGAGTAGAGAGTTTAAATGTGGAGGTGACACTTTTTTTTTTTTTTTTTGCTTATCTATGAACTGGTGTACAGAAGTCACTAAGTTAATAATGAAATGAAGATCAAAATTTAGGTGAGAGAGTATACTGAAGTTATTTTATGAGCTATTTTGCTGAAAAATTTTGGATTTGAACAGAACAATCGCATGAAATATATCCAATAAAAATTTAGAGGTAACATAATTAACAGACTATGAGGTAATGTTGCACATTATAAAGTCCACAGGTTTAGGCAATGTGGAAAACATTTTGAAGCTATAACAGAAATACAGCAAAACACTGAGATTGCTTTTCCGAACTGGACTTGAAATTGTTCAAAACACTGGATTATTTTTCTCATTTTTAAAGCGAAGCAGAGTCCTTAGTGATTAAATGAACCACACCAAAATTGTTCTCAGATATTAGAAGTCTTTGTAGTTTTTGTAGTGGTCAGATAGACTAAATACAATTCCTGATAGAGTGGCTAAGTGACAGAAGCCACCTTTTATCCATTACTTCATCAGAGAATACCCAGTGAATGACAGTTTTTGCAATCCTGAACCTACATTGTTATTTAAAAAATGAAAAATGACTTATAAAGTTCTTAGCAGTAATGATGCTTGTCCCAACAAATGAGAAGGAGCTAAGCGGCTGCAAGATGCTCTGTTTGATGAGAAGGGTTATGATTAGAGAAAGAGCACACCAGGGCTCTTATAAACTGGATAGGGGAATTACATGAACTGTAGAAAATAATGGAGTGTTAGCCATCATAAAGCCCTTCCTACATGATATATTGAGACTTCGCGGGGGTTACTAAAATCATTACTCACACAATACATTTCAAGTTAAATACTATTCCAAATTGAGTTTTACTTTTTGGATCAAAAAAAAAAAAAAAAGAAAAGAAAACATTACATGGTAATGAGATATTTGAAAATATAAATGAAAATGAAGATTTCCTTGGATATTATAATAACAATTTTATTAAATCTCATTCAGATATAATGGCTTTAAATGTAAAGGTTGATGAGAAAGAATTTGAAAATTGAAATTATTGTTGTGAAATGGTTTTAACCAAGTTTTCACAAATAGGATGAAATTCAAGGGGGGGAAAAGTGTATGGAGCAAGATTCTCTCTACTATAAATTCTCTAGTATAATTCTCTTACAAATTGTGATAATGCTATCTTAATCTTTTCACACAGATGCTAGACGCATTTCATATTTTATTCATTTTTTTCCCTGAAACATTAAGAACATCATGAAAGAGTGATTGTGTTTTTCATTTTTAATTTGGAGACAACTACAAATGGACATCCTCATATAAATGATTCTAATATAATCACAGCATCTTCAATGAACAGGACATTGAAATTGACTTCACCGTTAGCTCCAACAGTTAAGAACCTTCATAGTACATTGGTTTTATGACATTTCTAAAAATTCTAAATCTTTGCAATTAAGTTGACATGAGTAAAAGCATGATTTTTCATTAAGACAGTATAAATTAATTCCATTTTTCTTCACTTTTTAGGAAATATGACAAAAGTTTTATATCATAGTTCCTAAAACTTAATAAAAAGTCAGACTTCTGTATAAATATGTAGATAGAGATTATATGTGTGACATTAAAATAGGAATATGAACACTCCATATGATAGCAGAACCATGATTTTTTGGAAAACAGATGTTCAGTTTAACTCATGTTGTTTTTTGTACATCATGTATTGCATTTATATTTCACAAATATTTTTAGTGTTGTAGCTTATTCATTTTTGCAGCTAGTTCTCTCCTTAAGGTTCTAGCTAATTTTTTTTAAGATAAAAGATTAAAAATGTACTTGTCGTATTTCTCACTCACCATATTTCTGAAGACCTTTCTCTATTAATTGTCAATATGATAATCCCTTACATGTGTTGAGAGAATTTGTCTTTAAAAATTGAATGTGGTGGTGGTGAAAAATCGAAGTCCATTCAGTTTAGTTCAGTCACTCAGTCGTGTCAAACTCTTTGTGACCCCATGAATCGCAGCACGCCAGGCCTCGCTGTCCATCAACAAAACACGGGGTTCACCCAAAATCATGTCCATCGAGTCGATGATGCCATCCAACCATCTCATCCTCTGTCGTCCCCTTCTCCTTCTGCCCTCAATCTTTCCCAGCATCAGGGTCTTTTTAAATGAGTCAGCTCTTCGCATGAGGTGGCCAAAGTGTTGGAGTTTCAGCTTCAGCATCAGTCCTTCCAATGAAAACCCAGGACTGATCTCCTTTAGGATGGACTGGTTGGATCTCCTTGCAGTCCAAGGGACTCTCAAGAGTCTTCTCCAACACCACAGTTCAAAAGCATCAATTCTTCGGTGCTCAGCTTTCTTTATAGTCCAACTCTCACATCCATATATGACCACTGGAAAAACCATAGCCTTGACTAGACGGTCCTTCGTTGACAAAGTAATGTCTCTGCTTTTTAATATGCTGTCTAGGTTGATCATAACTTTCCTTCAATGGTGTAAGCATCTTTTAATTTCATGGCTGCAATAACCATCTGCAGTGATTTTAAAGCCAAGAAAAATAAAGTCTGACACTGTTTCCACTGTTTCTCTATCTATTTGCCATGAAGTGATGGGACCAGATGCTATGATCTTAGTTTTCTGAATGTTGAGCTTTAAGCCAACTTTTTCATTCTCCTCTCTCACTTCCATCAAGAGACTCTTTAGTTCTTCTTCACTTTCTGCCATAAGGATAGTGTCATCTGCATATCTGGGGTTATTGATATTTCTCCCGGCAATCTTGATTCCAGCTTGTGCTTCCTCCAGCCCAGCGTTTCTTATGATGTACTCTACATATAAGTTAAATAAGCAGGGTGACAATATACAGCCTTGACATACTCCTTTTCCTATTTGGAACCAGTCTGTTGTTCCATGACCTGTTTGAGCTGTTGCTTCCTGACCTGCATACAGGTTTCTCAAGAGGCAGGTCAGGTGGTCTGGTATTCCATCTTTCATAATTTTCCACAGTTTATTGTGATCCACACAGTCATAGGCTTTGACACAGTCAATAAAGCAGAAATAGATGTTTTTCTGGAACTCTCTTGCTTTTTCAATGATCCAGCAGATGTTGGCAATTTGATCTCTGGCTCCTCTGCCTTTTCTAAAACCAGCTTGTACATCTGGAAGTTCACGGTTCACGTATTGCTGAATCCTGGCTTGGAGAATTTTGAACATTACTTTACTAGCATGTGAGATGAGAGTAATTGTGCGGTAGTTTGAGCATTCTTTGGAATTGTCTTTGGCATTGGAGTGAAAACTGACCTTTTCCAGTCCTGTGGCCACTGCTGAGTTTTCCAAATTTGCTGGCATATTGAGTGCAGCACTTTCACAGCCTCGTCTTTCAGGATTTGAAATAGCTCAACTGGTATTGGAATATGTCAATCCAATTTAGGGCAGTACTTTTAATGCTGTCTTTATACTAGTTTTGAAGGTAATAACTGTTCATCAAACAAAGTGACAACAAAGGACAATGGAAGGAGCACATCTGATATTCTAAGGTGAATTTGTTGACCATAGTGATTCAAATCAGGTCTGGATCACAATTCCTGACAGCTAGGGTTTTTGCAGCCATGGAATTAAAAGACACTTGCTCCTTGGAGAAAAGTTATGACCATCCTAGACAGCGTATTAAAAAGCAGAGACACTACTTTGCCAACAAAGGTCTGTTTAGTCAAAGCTATGGTTTTTCCAGTGGTCATGTGTGGATGTGAGAGTTGTATTATAAAGAAAGCTGAGCACTGGAGAATTGATGTTTTTTTGAACTGTGATATTGGAGAAAACTCTTGAGAATCCCTTTGCTGCAAGCAGATTCAACCAGTCCATTCTAAAGGAAATCAGTCCTGAATATTCTTTGGAAGGACTGATGCTAAAGCTGAATGATCTGAGAGAACAGCATCGAAACATGTACATTATCAAGTGTGAAACAGATCGCCAGTCCAGGTTGGATGCATGAGACAAGTGCTCAGGGCTGGTGCACTGGGATCACCCAGAGGGATGGGATGGGGAGGGAGGTGGGAGGGGGTTCAGGATGGGAACACACGTAAATCCATGGCTGATTCATGTCAATGTATGGCAAAAACCACTACAATCTTGTAAAGTAATTAGCCCCTAACTAATGAAAATAATTGGAAAAAAAATAATCCTACAAAAATACCTGCTGAATTTAGAAAGATGGGCAGGAAATACATCAAAATGCAATCTGGAAAAATGGAAGCTAATAAATCTGTCCCACAACCTTGACTTCTAAATAAATAAATAAATAAATAAATAAAGCTGAAACTCTGGTACTTGGCCCACCTGATGCGAAGAGCTGACTCATTTGAAAAGACCCTGATGCTGGTAGAGATTGAAGGCAGGAGGAGAAGGGGACGACAGAGGATGACATGGTTGGATGGCATCACCGACTCAATGGACATGAGTCTGAGTAAACTTTAGGAGTTGGTGATGGACAAGGAGGACTGGCGTGCTGCAGTCCATGGTGTCCCAAAGAGTCAGACATGACTGAGCAACTGAACTGAACTGAGGGTTTTTAAATATCTTTCTGAAATGCCAAATGCAACAGGCTATAGTTTGAGATTCATTTTAGTTTCTCAGAGGAATTTCTTAACAGTCTAAGTCAAGACAAAACCACTGAGTTTCAGTGAATAGCTCCAATAGGAAAAAAAAAAAAGTATATATATATATATATATATATATATATATATATATGTATACACATAGAAAGAGGATTATATTACCTAGCATTCAGCTGCTGATTAATTAAAGAAATCCCTAAACATTGAAAAATATCCAAAATACATTTAAAATATTTGTGATTTTGCTTAAATCTTGAAGATGTTTCATAGGTGCTCTTCAATAGTATCAATGTGGTAGGCTTATCTGATTTTCAGTAAAGAGAAATTTGAATATACCAGAGGCAATTGACATAGAAAATCATATTTGGTAAAATTCTGACTGACTCTAACCAGTATGAAAAAAAACCTGCCTTAATCTCTTCAACCAGGAACCCCACTTTCCTGAAGCTTGTTGCAATTAAATGACATTTCTTATTTATGCAGAATGTGTAAAAAGGTTTAGATACCTTTCTTTGTTCAAGGCCACTTATCATTTAGGAACAGAATTGAAATGCTTTGATACACCAAGACAGGATTAGCCCTTCCACTGTTTACATGTGAAGATAGACATGATCACTTATTCTATGATAAAGGACTGACAGGACAGAGCTTCCTTTTCTAAGCATCCTGTGTAGTCTTTAGGGGATGAATGCATGCTAAGGTTGCATTGAGAGGAAAGCAATAGCTCTCAATGTGTCAGAAAGGGAAAAAAAAAGGTTTCAAAGAATTAACAATTAGAAATTTTTGAAATACATAGCTGTTTAGCAAATTTAACACTTTACATGTATGTCTATTTATGGGTTCACGTATTTTTTAAATAGATTTTGACATGATAAATCCACTCCAAAATAAAAGATAACTTCTATGTTTCATTTACAATTGGTTCTATACAATACCAAAATAGCTTTCCAAACCAATTAAAAGATTAACAGCATAATCTGTACAATACACAGATTACTTTAGTGTAAGTGACTAAATTAACAGCTTAATTTCATAAATAGTTGGACAAAAATTGATTCATACAAATGCAAAAGGAAGAACTGTTATATAAATAAATAAGTCAATAACTCAAATCCAAGCCTACCATTTAAATGAGTGTTGGTTTTAACTGGTTTGATCCATAATGTTATTTCATTTATGACCTGTATATATTGCCCTTGATGAAAAACAAAAACAAAAAACCTCCAAAAATCTAATCTATATATATACATCTGTGGCATACTATATATAATTTCAATATAAATAATCCAAAGATACTGTCTTCAAATTGTTAGTATAAGAAAACTAGGAGTAGAGATTTCATGATTCCAACACAAGGCATCAAGAGTTCCATAGTTTCCTATGTCATCACCAGGTAATATTAATTCTTAAAACATTAAATATCAGCCATCTCCAAATATTTTCAAATATTTTCCTGTAAAGTATATAAGAGATAAAGGAGAATTTTAGAAAATAAACCTGTATTAAACATAAAACATGAATCATAACTGTTATGGCATCCATATCTGATGCTAAACTTAAAACCTGAATTGCAATATAGGTTCATTCTACCAACATCCATTCAGTTCTCTCCTAATTCTGTTTGCCACAAACAGCCATACTGGGTTCTTGCTCAGGTAACAAACTTTTATTCTTTTTTTTTAAATTCTTTTTTAAAAAGTTTATTTTAATTTGAGGCTACTTACTTTACAATATTGTGGTGGTTTTGCCATACATTCACATGAATGTACATGGGTGTACATGTGTTTCCCATCCTGAATCTCTCTCTCACCTCCCTCACCATCGCATCCCTCAGGGTCATCCCAGTGCACCAGCCCTAAGCTCTCTGTCTCATGCATCGAACCTGGACTGGTGATCTATTTCACATATGATAATATACGTGTTTCAATGTTATTCTCTCAAATCATCCCACCCTCACATTCTCCCACAGAGTCCAAGAGTCTGTTCTTTACATCTGTGTCTCTTTTGCTGTCTCATATATAGGGTCATCATTAACATCTTTCTAAATTCCATATATATGAGTTACATACTGTACTGGTGTTTTTCTTTCTGACTTACTTCACCTGTATAATAGGCTCCAGTTTCATCCACCTCATTAGAACTGATTCAAATGCAATCTTTTTAATAGCTGAGTAATATTCCATTGTGTATATGTACCACAGCTTTCATATCTATTCGTCTGCTGATGGACATCTAGGTTGTTTCCATGTCCTGGCTATTGTAAACAGAGCTGCAATGAACATTGGGGTACATGTGTCTCTTTCATTTCTGGTTTCTTTGGTGTGTATGCCCAGCAGTGAGATTGCTGGGTCGTATGGCAGTTCTATTTCCAGTTTTTTAAGGAATCTCCATGCTGTTCTCCATAGTGGTTGTATTAGTTTGCCTTCCCACACAAACTTTTATTCTTATAGAATATTAGTCCTTAGTTATCTTGCCCTGATTGGTTGATATTATTTTCCACTGATAGTACACCATGAAGGAGAACTAAGAAACATTTCTTTGAATAAACTGGGCCCCAAAGATAGTCCTCTTTGACCCCCATTAAATAGTAGTAAATAGTAGGAATCAGTTTTCCCCCCAAGTGAAATCAGTCTCTCAGCTAAGTGACTAGAAGGCTGTCTTAAACTCTTCATTTGAATGTACTTTGCCTGATGGATGCTTCATCTGTTGGTTCTTCGATCTTTTCCAGTGAAAGGCAAAACATGTTGATTACTGACTTTAATAATTTAGCCTCAATTGCTCAATGCCTCTCAAGGCAATGTTTCCTATCTCTAGGGGAGAGGGCATTATATATCAATCACTGATTTAAAATATATACCATGTAATGTAGACTCTACACATGGAAATCACCAGTTGGTCAACACCAAAATCAGATTGATTATATTCTTTGCAGCCAAAGATGGAGAAGTTCTATACAGTCAGCAAAAACAAGACCGGGAGCTGACTGTGGCTCAGATCATGAACTCCTTATTGCCAAATTCAGACCTAAATTGAAGAAAGTAGGGAAAACCACTAGACCAGTCAAGTATGACCTAAATCAAATCCCTTACGATTATACAGTGGAAGTGAGAAATAGTTTTAAGGGACTAGATCTGATAGACAGAGTGCCTGATGAACTATGGATGGAGGTTCGTGACATTGTATAGGAAACAGGGATCAGGACCATCCCCATGGAAAAGAAATGCAAAAAAGCAAAATGGTTGTCTGAGAAGGCCCTACAAATAGCTGTGAAAGAAGGGAAGTGAAAAGCAAAGGAGAAAACAAAAGATATTCCCATTTGAATGCAGAGTTCCAAAGAATAGCAAGGAGAGATAAGAAAGCCTTCCTCAGCCATCAGTGCAAAGAAATAGAGGAAAACAATAGAATGGGAAAGATGAGAGATATCTTGAAGAAAAGTAGAGATACCAAGGGAATATTTCATGCAAGGATGGGTTCAATAAAGGACAGAAATGGTAGGGACCTAACAGAAGCAGAAGATATTAAGAAGAGGTGGCAAGAATACACAGAAGAACTGTATGAAAAAGATATTCATGACCCAGATAATCACGATGGTGTGATCACTCACCTAAGCCAGACATCCTGGAGTGTGAAGTCAAATGGGCCTTAGAAAGCATCACTATAAACAAAGCTAGTGGAGATGATGAGTTCCAGTTGAGCTATTTCAAATCCTGAAAGATGATGCTGTGAAAGTGCCACACTCAATATGACAGCAAATTTGGAAAACTCAGCAGTGGCCACAGGACTGGAAAAGGTCAGTTTTCACTCCAATCCCAAAGAAAGGCAATTCCAAAGAATGCTCAAACTACTGCACAGTTGTTCTCATCTCACACGCTAGTAAAGTAATGCTCAAAATTCTCCAAGCCAGGCTTCAACAGTAGATGAACCATGAACTTCCAGATGTTCAAGCTGGCTTTAGAAAAGGCAGAGGAACCAGAGATCAAATTGTCAACATCCGATGGATCATCAAAAAAGCAAGAGAGTTCCAGAAAAACATCTATTTCTGCTTTATTGACTGTGTCAAAGCCTTTAACTGTGTGGATCACAATAAACTGTGGAAAATTATGAAAGATATGGGAATACCAGACCACTTGACCTGCCTCTTGAGAAACCTGTATGCAGGTCAGGAAGCAACAGCTCAAACGGGTCATGGAACAACAGACTGGTTCCAAATAGGAAAAGGAGTATGTCAAGGCTGTATATTGTCACCCTGCTTATTTAACTTATATGTAGAGTACATCATAAGAAACGCTGGGCTGGAGGAAGCACAAGCTGGAATCAAGATTGCCGGAAGAAATATCAATAACCCCAGATATGCAGATGACACCATCCTTATGGCAGAAAGTGAAGAAGAACTAAAGAGTCTCTTGATGGAAGTGAGAGAGGAGAATGAAAAAGTTGGCTTAAAGCTCAACATTCAGAAAACTAAGATCATAGCATCTGGTCCCATCACTTCATGGCAAATAGATGAAATAGATGGGGAAACAGTGGAAACAGTGTCAGACTTTATTTTTCTTGGCTTTAAAATCACTGCAGATGGTGATTGCAGCCATGAAATTAAAAGATGCTTACTCCATTGAAGGAATCTTATGACCAACCTAGATAGCATACTAAAAAGCAGAGACATTACTTTGCCAACAAAGGTCCGTCTAGTCAGGACTATGGTTTTTTCAGTGGTCATGTATGGATGTGAGAGATGGACTGTGAAGAAGGCTGAGTGCCGAAGAAATGATGCTCTTGAACTGTGGTGTTGGTGAGGACTCTTGAAAGTTCCTTGGACTGCAAGGAGATCCAACCAGTCCATCCTAAAGGAGATCAGTCCTGGGTTTTCATTAGAAGGACTGATGCTGAAGCTGAAACTCCAATACTTTGGCCACCTCATGCGAAGAGCTGACTCATTTAAAAATACCCTGATGCTGGGAAAGATTGTGGGCAGGAGGAGAAGGGGATGACAGAGGATGAGATGATTGGATCACATCACTGACTCCATGGACATGAGTTTGAGTAAACTCTGGGAGTTGGTGATGAACAGGGAGGCTTGGCCTGCTGTGATTCATGGGGTCTCAAAGAGTTGGACACGACTGAGCAACTGAACACCCTGAACTGAATGTAGACTAGTCATGACTTGTATAGGATTTTATCTTCCAGTTCTTAGCATAGTTTAACCTTCTATCTCTTTTCGACTCCAGGGATTGTAGTTCCCCAGGATTCTCTATCCATAGAAATTTCCAGGCAAGAATACTGGAGTGGACTGCCATTTCCTACTCCAGGGGATCTTCATGACCCAGGAATATAACTCACATTTCTTTCGTCATCTGTGTTGGCAGATGGGTTCTTACCACTAGTGCCACCTGGAAAGCACTAGTCTTCAATAAGACATTCTAACTTTTCTACCAAGTTACTGCTTTTGACTGATGGCAAATATCAATCAATAAATTAAATGGGCATAAACATTCTTTTTTAAAAATAGTTTTATTGAGGTATGATGACTTATAATAAGCTGTACCTGAGGGAGCTACACATCTTTTTTTCCCGGTCGTAGTGAGATACAATTGACATACAGCATTATATCAGCTTAAGGTGCGCAGCATGTTTTGAGTTATCACAAAATTATCATGAAATGATTAGCACAATAATTTTAGTGAACATCCATCATCTCAACAAAATTAAAGAAAAAATTTCCTTATGGTGAGAACATTTAGGATTTACTTTCTTCACAAATTTCTTATATAACACAGCAGTAATTGCATTTATTATGTTTCACATTACATCCCTAATATTTATCTTGTATTTGAAAGCTTGGACCTTTTGACTGCCTTCATTTAACTTATCTCCCACCTCTACCTCTGTTAACTGTAAATATGATCTCTTTTTCTATGAGCTCGTTTGTTTGTTTTTGAAGTATAATTGACTTACAGTGCTACATTAGGTCCTGTTACACAAAATAGTGAGATTAATGGGCTTCTTAGAGTGATCATATTTTATACAGCTATAATGAAATATATTTAACAAAATTTAGTATTTTGTCAAGTTGTCACTAGTAAGAGCCCTTTGTGTGAAAGGAGACCAGGTAAAAAGTTGATCAGGAAATTTGTGTTTTAAGACCTTCAGTGAAAAGTTGATGCTATAAAATCTGAATAAATACTATACTTAATTATCCTTGTGTATATCTGAAATCTAGTCTTAAAATTGAAAATTAAAAAAAAAACAGGATATAAAATAGCAGTAGGGATCAGTTCAGTTCAGTCATTCAGTCGTGTCTGACTCATTGTGGCCCCATGGACTGCAGCATGCCAGGCTTCCCTTTCCATCACCAACTCCTGGAGTTTACTCAAACTCATGTCCGTTAAGTCAGTGATGCCATACAACCATCTCATCCTCTGTCATTTACTTCTCCTCCTGCCTTCATTCTTTGCTAGGGTCTTTTCCAATGAGTCAATTCTTCACATCATGTGGCCTAAGTTTTGGAGATTCAGTTTTAGCATCAGTCCTTCGAAAGAATATTCAGGACTAATTTCCTTTAGGATGAACTGGTTTGATCTCTTTGCCGTCCAAGGGACTCTCAAGAGTCTTCTCGAACATCACAGTTCAAAAACATCAATTCTTCAACATTCAGCTTTATTTTTTTTAAATTAATTTATTTTTTGAATTTATTTACTCTTTCATGAAGAGTAATTGCTTTACAGAATTTTTCTGTTTTCTGTCAAACCTCAACATGAATCAGCCATAAGTATACACATATACCCCTCCCTTTTGAACCTCCCTTCCAACTCCCACCCCATCCCAAATCTCTAGATTGATACTGAGTCCTTGTTGGTATTTCCTGAGCCATGCAGCATATTCCCATTGGCTATATATTTTACATATGGTAATGTAAGTTTCTATGTTACTCTCAATATATCTCAGTCTCTCTTCCCCTCTCCCCATGTCCATAAGACTATTCTCTGTTACTCCACTACTGCCCTGTAAATAAGTTCTTCAGTACCATTCTTCTAGATTCCATATATATGCATTAGAATATATTTATCTTTCTCTTTCTGACTCACTTCGCTCTATATAACAGGTTCTAGGTTCATCCACCTAATCAGAACTGACTCTAATGCCTTCTTTTTAATGGCTGAGTAATATGCCCCTGTGTATATGTACCACAATTTCTTTATCCATTCATCTGTCGATAGACATCTAGGTTGCTTCAATGTTATAGCTATTGTAAATAGTGCTGTGATGATCTTTTTCATTGCTGGGTCATATGGTGGTTTTATTCCTAGTTTGTAAGGAATTTCCACACCATCTTCCATAGTTGCTGTATCAATTTACATTTTCACCAACAGTGCCAAGAGTGTTCCCTTTTCTCTACATCCTCTCCAGAATTTAGTTTGTAGACTTTTTATGATGGCTGTTCTGACCAGTGTGAGATGATATCTCATTGTAGTTTTGATTTGCATTTCTCAAATAATAAGTGATATTGAGCATCTTTTCATGCGTTTGTTAGCCATCTGTATGTCTTCACTGGATAAATGTCTGTTTAGATCTTTTTTCCCACTTTTTGATTGGGTTGTTTTCTTGGCATTGAGTTGTATGAGCTGATTGTATATTTTGGAAATTAATCTTTGGTCAGTTGTTTCATTTGCTATTATTTTTTCCCATTCTGAGGGTTGTCTTTTCACTTTGCTTATAGTTTCTTTTGCTATGCAAAAGCTTTTACTTCTAATCATGTCCCTCTTGTTTACTTTTGTTTTTATTTCCATTATTCTAGGAGGTGGGTCATAGAGGATCTTGCTTTGATTTATGTCATCGAGTGTTCTGCCTATTTTTTCTCTAAGAGTTTTATAGTTTCTGGTCTTACATTTAGGTCTTTAATTGATTTTGAGTTTATCTTTGTGTATGGTGTTAGGAAGTGTTCTGTTTCATTCTTCTATATGTAGCTGTTCAGTTTTCCCAGCACCGCTTATTGAAGAGGCTGCCCTTGCCCCATTGTATACTCTTGACTCTTTTGTAAAAAAGAAGGTACCCATAGGAGTATGGATTTGTTTCTGGACTTTCTATCTTGTTCCATTGGTTTATATTTCTGTTTTTGTGCCAGTACCATACTGTATTGATGAATGCAGCTTTGTAGTATAATCTGAAGTCAGGAAGGTTGATTCCTCCAGTTCCATTCTCCTTTCTCAAAACTGCTTTGCTATTCAGGGTCCTTTGTGTTTCCATATGAGTTGTGAACTGTTTTGTTCTAGTTCTATGAAAAATGCCATTGGTAATTTGATAGGGATCACATTGAATTTCTAGATTGCCTTTGGTAGTATAGTCATTTTCACAATATTGATTGTTACTACCCAGGAACATGGAATATCTCTCCATCTGTTTATGTCGTCTTTGATTTCTTTCACCAGTGTTTTATAGTTTTCTTTGTACATTTCTTTTGTCTCCTTAGGTTAGTTTATTCCTATATATTTAATTCTTTTTGTTGCAATGGTGAATGGGGTTGATTCCTTAATTTCTCTTTCTGATTTTTCAATGTTAGTAAATAGAAATGCAAGTGATTTCTGTGTACTGATTTTGTATCCTGCAACTTTGCTGAATTCACTGATTAGCTCTTGTAATTTCCTGATACTATCTTTTTAGGTTTTTCTATGTACAGTATCATGTCATCTGCAGTGAGAGCTTTACTTCTTCTTTTCTGACCTAGATTCATTTTATTTCTTTTTCTTCTATGATTGCTATAGCTAGGACTTCCAGAACTATGTTGAATAACAGTGGTGCAAGTGGACACCCTTGTCTTGTTCCCGACCTTAGGTTGTCAGCTGGAAGCTACTTTTATTTGACATATCAAACCATCTGAGGACAAAAACATGGTTTGGATGAGAAGAAACATCTTGATCCCCATATTTAAAAGGAGATTTACAACAAAAGGACAAAGTATTTCAAAAATTTAAAAGTGAAAGTCATTCAGTCATGTCTGACTCTTTGCAACCCCATGGACTATACAGTCCATGGGATTCTCCAGGCCAGAATACTGGAGTGGGTAGCCTTTCCCTTCTCCAAGGGATCTTCCCAACCCAGGGATTGAACCCGGGTCTCCTGCATTGCAGGCAGATTGTTTGCCAGCTAAGGCAAAAGGGAAGTCCATTTATTTAAACTTAAGGGAATAAAACAGTTTACTTATTCTGCTTTCTATCTTGAAAAGTAAAGAAAAATGGGAATGCATTCAGGTTTTCACCATTGAGAATAATGTTTGCTTTAGGCTTATCATATATTGGCTTTACCATGTTGAGGTAGGTTCCTTCTATGTTCATTTTTTGAAGAGTTTTAAGTATAAATGGATGCTGAATTTTGTCAAAGGATTTCTCTGCATTTATTGAGATTATCATATGATTTTTACCCTTACATTTGTTATTAGGGTGTATCACATTGATAATTTGTGTATATTGAAGAATCCTTGCATTACTGGAATAAAGCCAACTTGATTATGGTGTATGAGAGTTTTGATGTGTTGCTGAATTCTGTTTGCTAAATTTTTTGATTTATTTTATTCCATTTATTTTTATTAATTGGAGGCTAATTACAATATTGTAGTGTTTTTTGCCATACATTGACATGAATCAGCCATGGATTTACATGTGTTCCCCATCCTGATCCCCCCTGCCACCTTCCTCTCCATCCCATCCCTCTGGGTCTTCCCAGTGCACCAACCCTGAGCACTTGTCTCATGCATCCAACCTGAGCTGGTGATCTGTTTCACCCTTGATAGTATACTTGTTTCAGTGCTGTTCTCTCTGAACATCCCACCCTCGCCTTCTCCCACAGAGTCTAAAAGTCTGTTCTGTACATCTGTGTCTCTTTTTCTGTTTTGCATATAGGGTTATTCTTACCATCTTTTAAATTCCATATATATGTGTTAGCATACTGTATTGGTCTTTAACTTTCTGGCTTACTTCACTCTGTTTAATGGGCTCCAGTTTCATCCATCTCATTAGAACTGATTCAAATGAATTCTTTTTAATGGCTGAGTAATATTCCGTTGTGTATATGTACCACAGATTCCTTATCCATTCATCTGCTGATGGGCATCTAGGTTGCTTCCATGTCCTGGCTATTATAAACAGCACTGCAATGAACATTGGGGTACACGTGTCTCTTTCAGATCTGGTTTCCTCAGTGTGTATGCTCAGGAGTGGGATTGCTGGGTCATATGACAGGTCTATTTCCAGTTTTTTTAAGGAATCTCCACACTGTTCTCCATAGTGGCTGTATTAGTTTGCATTCCCACCAACAGTGTAAGGGTTCCCTTTTCTCCACACCCTCTCCAACATTTATTGCTTGTAGACTTTTGGATAGCAGCCATTCTGACTGGCGTGTAATGGTACCTCATTGTGGTTTTGATTTGCATTTCTCTGATAATGAGTGATGTTGAGCATCTTTTCATGTGTTTGTTGGCCATCTGTATGAGTTCGTTGGAGAAATATCTGTTTAGATCTTTGGCCCATTTTTTGATTGGGTCATTTATTTTTCTGGAGTTGAACTGCAGGAATTGCTTGTATATTTTTGAGATTAATCCTTTGTTGCTTCATTTGCTATTTTTTTCTCCCATTCTGAAGGCTGTATTTTCACCTTGCTTATAGTTTCCTTTGTTGTGCAAAAGCTTTTAAGTTTCACTAGGTCCCATTTGTTTATTTTTGCTTTTATTTCCAATATTCTGGGAGGTGGCTCATAGAAGATCTTGCTGTGATTTATGTCGGAGAGTGTTTTGCCTATGTTCTCCTCTAGGAGTTTTATAGTTTCTGGTCTTACATTTGGATCTTTAATCCATTTTGAGCTTATTTTTGTGTATGGTGTTAGAAGGTGTTCTATTTTCATTCATTTACAAGTGGTTGACCAGTTTTCCCAGCACCACTTGTTAAAGAGATTTTCTTTTTTCTATTGTATATTCTTGCCTCCTTTGTTGAAGATAAGGTGTCCATAGGTACGTGGATTTATCTATGGGCTTTCTATTTTGTTCCATTTATATATATTTCTGTCTTTGTGACAATACCATACTGTCTTGATGACTGTGGCTTTGTACTATCGTCTGGAGTCAGGCAGGTTGATTCCTCCAGTTCTACTTTCTTTCTCAAGATTGCTTTGGCTATTCGAGGTCTTTTGTATTTCCATACAAATTGAGAAATTATTTGTTCTTGTTCTGTGAAGAATACCGTTGGTAGCTTGATAGGGATTGCATTGAATCTATAGGTGGCTTTGGGTAGTATACTCATTTTCACAATATTGATTCTTCCAATCCTTGAAAACGGTATATTTCTCCATCTGTTTGTGTCCTCTTTGATTTCTTTCTTCAGTGTTTTATAGTTTTCTATGTATAGGTCTTTTGTTTCTTTAGGTAGATATACTTCTAAGTATTTTATTCCTTTTGTTGCAATGGTGAATGGTATTGTCTCCTTAATTTCTCTTTCTGTTTTCTCATTGTTAGTGTATAGGAATGCAGGGGATTTCTGTGTTTTAATTTTATATCCTGCCACTTTGCTATATTGATTCATTAGCTCCAGCAATTTTCTGGTAGAATCTTTAGGATTTTCTATGTAGAGGATCATGTCATCTGCAAACAGGAGAGAGTTTCACTTCTTTTCCTATCTGGATTCCTTTTATTTCTTTTTCTGCTCTGATTGTTGTGGCCAAAACTTCCAAAACTATGTTGAATAGTAGTGGTGAGAGTGGGCACCCTTGTCTTGTTCCTGATTTTAGGGGAAATGCTTTCAATTTTTCACCATTGAGGATAACTTTTGCTGTGGGTTTGTCATATATAATTTTTATTATGTTGAGATATGTTCCCTCTATGCCTGCTTTCTGGAGAGTTTTAATCATAAATGGATGTTGAATTTTGTCAAAGGCTTTTTCTGCATCTATTGAGATAATCATATGGTTTTTATATTTCAATTTGTTAATGTGGTGTATTACATTGATTGATTTGCAGATATTAAAGAATCCTTGCATTCCTGGGATAAAGCCGACTGGGTCATGATGTATGATCTTTTTAATATGTTGTTGGATTCTGTTTGCTAGAATTGTTAAGATTTTTTGCATCTATGTTCATCAGTGATATTGGCCTGTTGTTTTCTTTTTTTGTGGCATCTTTGTCTGGTTTTGGAATTAGGGTGATGGTGGCCTCATAGAATGAGTTTGGAAGTTTACCTTCTTCTGCAATTTTCTGGAAGAGTTTGAGTAAGATAGGTGTTAGCTCTTCTCTAAATTTTTGGTGGAATTCATCTGTGAAGCCATCTGGTCCTGGACTTTTGTATGCTGGAAGATTTCTGATTATAGTTTAGATTTCCTTGCTTGTGATGGGTCTGTTAAGATCTTCTATTTCTTCCTGCTTCAGTTTTGGAAAGTTATACTTTTCTAGGAATTTGTCCATTTCTTCCAAGTTGTTCATTTCATTGGCATAGAGCTGCTGGTAGTAATCTCTTATGATCCTTTGTATTTCAGTGTTGTCTGTTGTGATCTCTCCATTTTCATTTCTAATTTTGTTGATTTGGTTCTTCTCCCTTTGTTTCTTAATGAGTCTTGCTAATGGTTTGTCAATTTTGTTTATCTTTTCAAAAAACCAGCTTTTAGCTTTGTTGGTTTTTGTTATGGTCTCTTTTGTTTCTTTTGCATTAATTTCTGCCATAATTTTTAAGATTTCTTTCCTTCTACTAACCCTGGGGTTCTTCATCTTTTCCTTCTCTAGTTGCTTTAGGTGTAGAGCTAGGTTATTTATTTGACTTTTTTCTTGTTTCTCGAGGTAAGCCTGTAATGCTATGAACCTTCCCCTTAGCACTGCTTTTACAGTGCCCCATAGGTTTTGGGTTATTGTGTTTTCATTTTCATTTGTTTCTATGCATATTTTGATTTTTTTTAAAATTTCTGTTATTATTATTTGTTTATTCAGAAGCATGTTTTTTAGCCTCCATATGTTTGAATTTTTAATAGTTTTTTCCCTTGCAATTGAGATTTAGTCTTACTGCATTGTGGATAGTAAAGATGACTGGAATGATTTCAATTTTTTTGAATTTACAAAGGCTATATTTATGGCCCAGGATGTGATCTATTCTGGAGAAGGTTCCGTGTGCACTTGAGAAAAAGGTGAAATTGATTGTTTTGGGGTAAAATGTCCTATAGATATCAATTAGGTCTAGCTGGTCCATTGTGTCTTTTAAAGTTTGTGTTTCCTTATTAATTTTCTGTTTAGTTGATCTATCCATAGGTTTAAGTGGGGTATTAAAGTCTCCCACTATTATTGTGTTATTGTTAATTTCCCTTTCATACTCATTAGCATTTGCCTTACATATTGTGGTGCTCCTTTTGGGTGCATATATATCTATAATTGTTATTTCTTCTTCTTGGATTGATGCTTTGATCATTATGTAGTGTTCTTCTTTGTCTCTTTTCACAGCCTTTATTTTAAAGTCTATTTTTTCTGATATTTTTTCTGATATGAGTATTGCGACTCCTGCTTTCTTTTGGTCTCCATTTGCATGAAATATTTTTTTTTCCAGTCCTTCACTTTTGGTCTGTATGTTTCCTTGTTTTGAGGTGGGTCTGTTGTAGACAGCATATATAGGGGTCTTATTTTTGTATCCATTCAGCCAGTCTTTGTCTTTTGGTTGGGGCATTCAACCCATTTACATTTAAGGTAATTAGTGATAGGTATGGTCCCATTGCCAGTTACTTTGTTGTTTTGGGTTTGCGTTCATACAGCCTTTCTGTGTTTCCTGTCTAGAGAAGATCCTTTAGCATTTGTTGAAGAGCTGGTTTGGCAGTGCTGAATTCTCTCAGCTTTTGCTTGTCTGTAAAGCTTTTAAATTCTCCTTCATGTCTGAGTGAAATCCTTGCTGGATACAGTAATCTGGGTTGTAGGTTATTCTCTTTCATTACTTTAATTATGTCCTGCCATTCCCTTCTGGCCTGAAGAGTTTCTATTGATAGATCAGCTGTTATCTTTATGGGAATCCCTTTGTGTGTTATTTGTTGTTTCTCCCTTGCTGCTTTTAATATTTGTTCTTTGTGTTTGATCTTTGTTAATTTGATTAATATGTGTCTTGGGGTGTTTCACCTTGAGTTTGTTCTGTTTGGGACTCTCTGGGTTTCTTGAACCTGTGTAACTATTTCCTTCCCCATTTTAGGAAAGTTTTAAGCTATTATCTCCTTGAGTATTTTCTCATGGCCTTTCTTTTTGTCTTCTTCTTCTGGGCCTCCTATGATTCGAATGTTGGAGCGTTTCACATTGTCCCAGAGGTCCCTGAGGTTGTCAATTCTTTTTATTCTTTTTTTCTTTTTTCCTCTATGCTTCATTTATTTCCGTCATTTTCTTTTCTACCTCACTTATCCTATCTTCTGCCTCCGTTATTCTACTGTTGGTTCCCTCCAGAGTGTTTTTTATATCATTTATTGCATTATTCATTTTTAATTGATTTTTTATTTCTTCTAGGTCCTGGTTAAACATTTCTTGCATCTTCTCAGTCCTTGTCTCTAGGCTATTTATCTGTAACTCCATTTTGTTTTCAAGATTTTGAATCATTTTTATTATCATTATCCTAAATTCTTTTTCAGGTAGATTCCCTATCTCCTCCTCTTTTGTTTGGCTTGGTGGGCATTTTTCATGTTCCTTACCTGTAGGGTATTTCTCTGCCTTTTAATCTTGTTTAGATTGCTGTGTTTGGAGTGGCCTTTCTGTATTCTGGTGGTCTGTGGTTCCTTTTTATTGTGGAGGTTTCTCCCAGTGGGTGGGGTTGGACGATTGGTTTGTCAAGGTTTCTTGGTTAGGGAAGCTTGCGTCAGTGTTCTGGTGCATGGAACTGGATTTCTTCTCTTTGGAGTGCAACGGAGTGTTCAGTAGTGAGTTTTGAGATGGGTCTATGTGTTAGGTATGACTTTGGGCAGCCTGTATGTTGACGCACAGGGCTATGTTCCTGCGTTGCTGGAGAATTTGCATGGTATGTCTTGCTCTGGAACTTCTTGGCTTTTGGGTGGTGGTTGGTTTCAGTGTAGGTATGGAGCTTTTTGGATGATCTCTTATTAGTTAATGTTCGCTATAGTTAGGAGTTCTCTGGTGTTCTCAGGTTTTGGGCTTAAGTCTCCTGCCTCTGGCTTTGGGTCTTATTCTTCCAGTAGCCTCAAGGCTTCTCCAACTATACAGCACTGATAATAAAACTTCTAGGTTAATGATGAAAAGATTCTCCACAGTGAGGGAAACCCAGAGAGGTTCACAGAGTTACATGAAGAAGAGGAGAGGGAGGAAAGAGATAGAGATGAGCAGGAGGAGCAAAAGGGGGACTCAAGAGGAGAGAGACAGATCTATGCAGTACGCTGTTCCCTAAGTGTTCTCCATAGCCTGGAACACCCACAGAGATTCACAGAACTTGATTGAGAAGAGAAGGGGGAGGGAGGAAATAGAGGTGATCTGGGGGAGAAAAAAGTGAGTCAAAAGGGGGAAAGAGTAATCGTCACACTTCTGAGTAAAAATGGGTACTGAATATTGGATTCTTAAGTGTCCAAAGTTGATATCAAATACTGAAATACAAAGATTAAAAGTCTAGAGTAGAGGTTAGACTCTTAAAAATGCAATATTAAAAACAACACAAAAAATTTAAGAAATACATATGAAGTTTGCTTTAAAAATAGGGTTTTTTTTTTTTTGCAAGGTTATAGTGAAATGAAAATGAAATTTAAGGAATAATAGAGGAATAATAGGGAATTTTAAAATAAAATTTAAAAATTTAAAAAAGAAAAGAAAAAAGAAAAAAAATTTAATTAAAAAAATAGTGAAAATATATTTAGGAATTTCTATGGAGCTCTTATGGCTAGTGTGGTTTTGGTTCAGTTTCAGATAGCTCCTTGTTCCAGCTTACACTTCTCGATATCTGTAGGCCCCTTTCAGGTGTAGTCGGTGTTAACTACAGGGATTTTAATCTGTTGCACAGGTCACTTCTGAAGCGGTTCCCTTTGTTTATTTGGCTTCTGTTTGTTGGTCTCTTCAGTGTCTGATTTCCACCCTGACACAAGTGGGTGGAGGTGGTCTCTGGTTTAGGTTCGCTTGTTCAGTCGTGCTGTGGGGATGGAGGGGCGCTGTAGACAAATGTCACTGGCGTGTGTGGGGAGCACTCACAGTGTTCTGGACACACTGGGTTTGCCCCCACTCACAGCGCGTGTGCTACACTGCTCAGGCTCCAGGCTGCTCTATAGGGAGTGGGCCCTGAGTTGCATGCGGTTCCCGTTTTCGGGTACTCCACAAAAGCGCAGACTCGGTTGGGCCTGAGTTTTGTGCCTTCCCCGGCCCGAGCAGCTCAGACAGCCAGGAGCTTGATGAGCGCACTCTCCCCGGGTGTGGTGCGCCTTATTCCCTCCGCGGCCTCTGCCTCAGTTTCCGCACACACAGGTTGGGTGCACCTTATCTGTTCTGGGGAGCTGGTCTCTAGCTGTGACCCTCCTGGCAGATGTCAACCATCCAGAATCTCAGGAAGACTTTGGTTAGAAACTGGGAACCTGTTTACAGTTTGGTAGGGGGTGCCATCTCTGGGGCCAAGTTTGCCCCTTTCCCCTCCCCCCTCCCTCCTGCCTCTGGTGGGGATGGGCCGGTCTGCCACCAGCTAGCTCTTCTCTGGAATTGCTCAGTCCTTCCTTTGTTCCTAAGCAATGCTGCCTGCTCCTCTCCGTTCAGCCCCCAGTTGCTGGTGGCGGATGCGAGCGTCAGGAGTACTTTTCTGCTGGAAGTTGCTTTTAGGCATGTAATCTGTGGGTTTTATTTATTTTTCCTCCCAGTTAGGTTGCCTTCCGAGATTCGAAAACTTCCCCCAGACCCACCAGTGAGAAGGTTTCCTGGTGTTTGGAAATTTCCTCTATTACGACGCCCTTCCTGGGACGGGTCTCCGTCCCTAGCTCTTTTGTCTCTCTTTTTATCTTTTATATTTTGTCCTACCTCCTTTCGAAAACAATGGGATGCTTTTCTGGGCACCTGATGTCATCTGCTAGCGATCAGAAGTTGTTTTGTGCAGTTTGCTCAGCGTTCAAATGGTCTTTCGATGAATTTGTAGGGGAGAAAGTGTTCTCCCTGTCCTAGTCCTCCGCCATCTTAATTCCTCTCGCTAAAATGTTATTGAGGATTTTTGCATCTATGTTCACTAGTGATATTGGCCTGTGGCTTTCCTTTTTTTATGTTGTCTTTGTCTGTTTTTGGTATCAGGGTGTTGGTGGCCTCATAGAATGAGTTTGGAAGTTTCCTTTTCTGCAGTTTTTTGAAAGAGCTTTAGAAGGATAGGCAATAGCTCTTCTCTAAATGTTTGATGGGATTCTCCTGTGAAGCCATCTGGTCCTGGGCTTTTTTTTCTTGTGGGGCGTGGGAGTGGGAGATTTTTTATTTTTTTACCACAGCTTCAATTTCAGTGCTTGTAATTGGGATGTTCATAGTTTATATTTCTTCCTGGTTCAGTTTTGGAAGATTGAGCTTTTCTAAGAATCTATCTGTTTCTTTCAGGTTATCCATTTTATTGTCATATAATTGTTCATAATAATCTCTTGTAATCCTTTTTATTTCTGTATTTTCTGTTGTAACCTCCTTTTTCATTTCTAATTTTGTTGATTTGATTCTTCTCTCTTTTGTTCCTGTTGAGTCTGGCTAAAGACTCATCAATCCTCTTTACTATCATTATTCTGAAGTATTTTTCAGGTAGTTTGCCTATTCCCTCCTCATTTATTTGGACTTCTGTGTTTCTAGTTTGTTACTTCATATGTGTTGTGTTTCTCTGTGATTTCATTATTTTTTTTTAACTTATTGTGTTTGAGGTCCCCTTTTCCCAGGCTTCAAGGTTGAATTCTTTCTTCCTTATGGTTTTTGACCGCCTTTGACTGGTCCTGTGGTCTGTGTCAGCTTCGTATAGGGTGAGATTTGTGCTGAGTTTTTTATTTGTTTGTTTTTCCTCTAATGGGCAAAGCTGAGTGAAGTGGTACTCCTGTCTGCTGATGATTCAGTTTGTATTTTTGTTTTGTCTTTTGTTTAGATGAGGCATTCTGCACAGGGTGCTACTGGTGATGGGGTGATGCTGGGTCTTGTATTGAAGTGGTTTCTTCTGTGTGAGTAAGAGTTCTCACTATTTGCTACTCAATCCCCAGGGTTCGTTCTCTGGCAGGTTAGGGTCTTGGAGTCAGTGCTCCCACTCCAAAGGCTCGGGATTTGATCTTTGGTCAGGAACGAAGATTCCACAAGTGGTTTGTTATGGCATTAAGTGAGATTAAAACAAATATTCAAAAATTAGAAGCCAAAGATGAACCCCAGACAAAAGACAGTTACAAAATCAGGCAAAAATAATTAAAATAATAGAATATATGCATATACATATACACCCATGAGCAGTCAAAACAGTCCAGCAGAAATAAAGTACAGTACATTGACCCAGCGAGCAAAGGAAATAAAAAATTGTATTTACCAGTTAAGAACAAAAGTAACTATAACACAAACTGGAAAACAAAACTAGAGCAAGGTGCCAATTGGGGAATAAAGCAATGAAAGTAAAACTAACAAAATGTTGAGAGGAAAGAAAAGAAAGAAAGAGTAGATATGCAAAGTTAAATGGAGGTAGCTAAAGAAGATTTATATACATTAAAGACTAAATGCAAGGGGAAAACAACAATTGGAAAGGCAAACAAAGGAATAAATGTAGAAAAATAAAAAAAGAGAAAATAATATGGAAGAAGAAAGAAAAAAGAAAGCTCCACAGAAGTGAAAGACCCAACGAAGGGGTTTATAACAACAATAAAAAGTTTATCTGAATATACACATATATATATCCACCTATAAGCAAAATCAAAACAGTCCAACAAAAATAATGTACAATAGATTGACTCAGTGAACAAAGGAAATGAAAAATTATATCTGTCAGAAGACAATTAACTAAAACACAAACTGGAAAGCAAAACTAAAATAAGGTTTAAATTAGAGAATAAAACAATGAAAGTAAAACTAACAAATATATTGAGAGGAAAGGAAAGAAAGATAAAAAAGAAAAAATAGATACGCAAAGTTAAATAGATGTAGAGAAAGAAGACTTATATATGTTAAATATTAACTGCAAGGGGAAAAGAACAGTAAGAAAAGCAAACTAAGGAATAAACTTAGAAAAAAAATAATAATAGGTTTTTAAAATTAAAATTAAAGAGAACAGAAGAAAAAAAGTAAACTCCACAGAACTGCAAAAGCCCAATTTAGAGGTAGAGGTTAATAGCAACAGTAAAATATGTGACTGAGGGGGAAAAAACAAAGCTCAAAAGCTTAATTAGTTTTTACAGTGACAGTAAAATCGACAACGATGGAGGGAGTGGGGAAACGGGGGGGAAAAAGGAAGAAAAAATCCAAAAGAACCTACAGAACAAGAAGGCAAAACATAAGAATTTTATATATATATATATATATATATATATATATATATATATATATTTGAGTTACTGCTGTCAGAGTTCTTTCCCTGTCTAGAAATAACAGCCTACCTCACCTCCCTAGGATGTCCTCCCATATTGTGCTAATCTTGGGCCTGCTGTGGAGACAGCTCAGATTCTAATCTGGTCCTACTCCTGTGTGTTTTTGCCTCTAATGTCCACAGCTATCAAAACTAGCACATTTTCTTTTGTGGGAGCTCTCAATGACCTTTTATATATTCAATAGACACAGAGTCTGGCTAGTTGATCATGTAATCTGCAGCTTGTATAGCTGGTCAGAAGGTTTTGGGTCTTCTTTTTTAGCCACACTGCCCCTGGGTTTCAATTGTGGTCTTATTTCCAACTTTGCATGTTCATTGTCCTCTGGAATTTGCTCCTGGGGCTTCCCTGGAAGACTTGGATTTGGCCCTGTGAGGGTCAGATGTGGAAGTGGGGCAGCTGCTTGGGTCGCAGGGGTTCTGGCAGCACCAGGTACTCAGGGGAGTAGGTGGCTAGGGCAGCAGGAAATATAGTGCTCTAGAAGGGTATGACAACCAGTATTGGCCAATATATTCCAGTATTCTTGCCAGAGGACCCTCCTCCCTGACAGATAAGCCTGGAAGCCCACTGTCTACATACTCACAAAGAATCGGACACTACCAAAGCAACCCTGCACGCATAGACACAAGATTTTTTTGCTTGTGGCAGCTCTTGAGAGTTGAGCATGAAGGTGGCACAGCTATCTGGCTTGCCAGGACGCTGGCGGCGCCAAGCATGCAGGGACACAGATTGCCTCCACCACAGGAGTTAAGGCACTATCAGAGTCATTTTTCAAGCCTCTTGTAGCTGGTGATCAGACGGCCTCTTTGGCCAGTCTTTCTCTGTAGCTCTGCCCATTCAGGCACTTAGAGGGCTCCATTGCCTGGCATCCTTCTCTATTGTTCAGCATGTCAGGCACTTAAAGGGACACCCAGGGTGGGGTCCTACTCTTATATGGGCACATCAGGCACTTAAAGGGGCACCCTGGCTGGGGTCCTGGTCTGTAGTTCAGTGCATCAGGTGTTTGATGGGCCAGGCTCTCTATTATCCAGTTGCTCATGCTGGCATGTGGAGAGAGGCTATGGTGATGACTCCACTCCCTATGCGTGACTCAGCAGTATAGCCTTGCTTCCATTGCTCCCAGCTTTCCTCCACAGGCATTTCCCACTACAGTCTCCTCCCTCACATCCCCTTGATTTGTCTCTCCACAGTCAACAGCAGCCCTCACCCTGTGATTGTTCCACAATCCCTAAACTCCAGCTCCCAGCTGCTGCATTTTCCAGGGACCTTCGTCTCTCACCAGACTATGTATGGCTGTGGCAAGGATTGCATGATTTTCATTCCATTTAGGCTGCCACAAGATCAGTTATTTCACTATCAGCCTTAAATGTGTCTTCTCTGACTCAGACAGTTGCTCTGATGTGGAGATCCGGCCCCTACTTCAGTTCCCCCAGCCACCAAGGACAGGTCCAGTCCTACTAACACTCCTGTTTTTCCCCTAGTTCCTTAGTCCTACCGAGTTTTGCGTGGCTGTATATATTCTTTTCC
Source organism: Odocoileus virginianus (assembly GCF_023699985.2). Taxonomy (NCBI): domain Eukaryota; kingdom Metazoa; phylum Chordata; class Mammalia; order Artiodactyla; family Cervidae; genus Odocoileus; species Odocoileus virginianus. The sequence continues at coordinate 22,251,431 of NC_069687.1, read as the reverse complement.
TCTGGTCAGATACTACTGCTCTCAACTGGTGTTCTGCATGCACTTCTGTGTCGGAAGGTGTGTGCCTGATATATGCGTGGAGAGAGAATGAATCCAAGTCCACCTACTCGCTCTCCATCTTGGTCTCCCTAGCGCTCAGCTTTCTTTATGGCCCAAAGTTCACATCCATACTTGACTACTGGAAAAACCATAGCTTTGACTAGAAGAAACTTTTCATCAAAGTAATGTCTGCTTTTGAGTGTGCTGTCTACATTTGTCATACCTTTTCTTCCAAGGAGAAACCGTCTTAATTTCATGGCTGCAACCACCATCTGCCGTGATTTTGGAGTCCAAGAAAATAAAGTCTCCCTTTGTTTGCATTATATCCCCATCTATTTGCCATGAAGTGATGGGGCCGGATGCCATGATCTTCATTTTTTGAATGTTGAGTTTTAAGCAGCTTTTTCACTCTCTTCTTTCGCTTTCATCAAGAGGTTCTTTAGTTCTTTGTTTTCTGCCATAAAGGTTGTATCATCTGCTTATCTGAGGGTATTGATGTTTCCTCTCAGGAATTTTGATTACAGTTTTTGCTTCATCCAATCTGGCATTTCACATAACATATTCTGCATAAATGTTAAATAAGTTGGGTGACAATATACAGCCTTGACATACTCCTTTCCCAATTTGGAACCAGTCCACAGTTCCAAATCCAGTTCTAACTGTTGCTTCTTAACCAGCATACAAATTTCTCAGGGGGCAGGTAAGGTGATCTGGTATTCCCATATCTTTAAGAATTTACCATAATTTGTAGTGATCTACACAGTCAAAGGCTTTAGTGTAGTCAATAAAGCACAAATATATGGTTTTCTTGAATTCTCTTGCTTTTTCTACCATCCAACAGATGTTCACAATTTGACCTCTTGTTCCTCTGCCTTTTCTAAATCCAAAGAACATTTGGAAGTTCTCAGTTCATGTACTGTTAAAGCCTGGCTAGGAAGATTTTCAGCATTTTTTTTCTTTTGCTAGCCTGTGAGATGAGAGAAAATTGTGCAATAGTTTGCACATTCTTGGGTATTACCTTTCTTTGGTATTGGAATGAAAACTGATGTTTTCCAGTCCTGTGGCCATTGCTGAGTGTTCCAAATTTGCTGGCATATTGAGTGGAGCACTTTAACAACATCATCTTTTAGGATTTGATATAGCTCATCTGCAGATCCTTCAGTTCCACTAGCTTTGTTTGTTGTGAAGTGAAAGTCACTTAGTCGTGTCCGACTCTTTGTGACCGCATGGACTATAGAGTCCGTGGAATTCTCCAGGCCAGAATACTAACTAGAGTGGTTAGCCTTTCCTTTCTCCAGGGGATCTTCCCAACCCAGAGATTGAACCCAGGTCTCCTGCATTCCAGGCTGATTCTTTACCAGCTGAGCCACAAGGAAAGCCCTTGTTTGTTGTGATGTTTGCTAATGCCCAACTGACTTCACACTCCAGGATGTCTGGCTCTAGGTGTGTGATCTCATCATCATGGTTATTGAGGTCATGAAGATCTTTTCTGTATTGTTCTTCTGTGTATTCTTACCACCTCTTCTTAATATCTTCTGCTTCTGTTAGGTCTATACCATTGCTGTCCTTTATTGTGCCCATGAAATATTTTCCATGAAATATTCCTTGATATCTCTAATTTTCTTGAAGAGATCTCTAGTCTTTCCATTCTGTTGTTTCCCTTTATTTCTTTGTATTGATCACTTAGGAAGGCTATGCTGTCTCTCCTTGCTATTCTTTGGGACTCTGCATTCATATAGGTTTATCTTTCTTTTTTTTCTTTGCCTTTCAATTCTCTTTTTTTCTCAGCTATTTGTAAGGCCTCTTCAGATAATCATTTTGCCTTTTTGTATTTTTTCTTTTTCTCGAGGATAGTCTTGATCACTGCCTCCTGTACAATGTTATGAACCTCCAACCATAGTTCTTCAGGCACTCTCTCAGATCTAACCCCGTGAATCTACTTGTCACTTCCACTGTATAATCGTAAAGGATTTGATTTAGGTCATACCTCAATGGCCTTGTGGTTTTCCTTACTTTCTCCAATTAAATCTGAATTTTGCAATAAGGAATTCATGATCTGAGACACAGTCAATTCCTAGTCTTATTTTTTCTGACTATATAGCACTTCTCCATCTTCGGCTGCAAAGAATATAATCAATCTGATTTCAGTATTGACCATCTGGTGATGTCCATGTGTAGAGTCGTGTCTTATGTTGTTGGAGGAGGGTGTTTGCTATGACTAGTGCATTCTCTTGGAAAAACTCTTGTAGCCTTTGCCCAGCTTCATTTTGTACTCCAAGGCCAAATTTGCTTGTTACTGCAGGTATCTCTTGACTTCCTCTTTTTGTATTCCAGTCCCCTGTGATGAAATGAGCATCTTTTTTAGCGTTAGTTTTAGAAGGTCTTGTTCGTCTTCATAGACTGTTCAACTTCAACTTCTTTGGCATTAGTGGTTGGAGCATAGCTTTCAGGATTTTTTCTTTGAACTTTGAAAGCATGATGAATGGAGATGCAATGTTAGGTCGAGATGTGGGTCTAGAGGCAATGAACAAGTAGTGTCTTTTTCCTCAGACTGACCATATAGCAGGGTCTTGGTGTGCTAGAGGCTGCATTCCTCCTGCATTCCTCCCTGTCCCATCTCTGAAACTCCTGTCTTTCCATTACTTACACTTTCTGCCTAATTTAGTCAGAGATAGCTTCTGGTTTTGTATCATAAACCTGCTTGATATTTTATCTCTGTGATTTAATTTTATACCAAACCTTTCCCCTCCCATGTCCTTCCGCGTCACGGCCCTATTTTCTGATTCTTGAATATGGAACACTTCTTTTAGACACAGAGACTTGGGAAATCCTTCTGCTCCACCTGAGTATTAATATATCTTCCAAGGGAGAGCTGCATAATTGCTTTTCAAAGAAGTAATTTAGATCTCCTTTCAAAGAAAGAATTTACTGGCCACTAGAGTAAATTAAAAGTATTTTATCATATATTTATGTAAGTGTACATGTTTGTGAATATTTTTAGTTTAGTTTTTTGTGTTTGTTTCATTTTGTTTTGTTTTTAGTTTTTGTTTCTCCTTCCCAGTAAACTATAAACTCTCTGAAAGCAGGGACATAGCAAGGGCTGATCATGGCTATTTCCCACATATGACTGAGAAAACTACTAATGTAATGATTTCACATGAAAAAAGTAAATCAAAATAAAAAGTAAAACTTTTGGATAAAAAGTTATACCGGAAGAACTGTATCATAACACAACTAATACAGAGTTAAATAGCAGCATATTTAACTCTGGATTTTCTACATCTTGGATTTTATTTTACAGTTGATTTCCATTGTTACACACTCTTTTTCTTTTTTTTGCCTATTTATGTGGTGATTGTGTGTTATTTTATAATGGACTGATTTAATGAACAGTTTGGTTCTATAAAGATTTGTTTGAGATTGTATTGGAAATAGTTACTGCAATGAGAACAGACCAGATCAAGGGAGCTCAAGTGATAGCCAGAGGTGAGTTAGACAGATAAGTCCAAAAGATAAGGTTAGTGAAAACCCCAAACCATAAACTCTGTTCTGAGAGGAGGTGAAAATATCAGAATCCTCTAGCTTAGAAAGAAGTTTATTAAAGTTTGAATGTAAGCTATCAGTGGGAATATGTGTTCCTCTCTAACATTTTGTTAGATTGTCTATTCTCATGTTCCTAAGCTTTACTTGACCAGTTATGGTCAACCAGAAGTTTCTGAACAATTTGTCATGGCATTCCTACCCTCAACTTCAGGTACCGTTTGTTCTATCCAAACTGCTATCACTTTGAGCGTAGTGCTCAATGTCAGTTCAGAAAGTTTACCTGGAAAGATTATATGTGGATCAGAAGAGTACATTTGGGAATCAATTTCAAGGACATTCTATATGTAGGCTGAAAAGTCACAATTTATTTTATTTTCCATCCTAAATTGTGTTTAACCACTATGACAAAGATAATACACGAGGTTTTTTAACAAAATAAATGAGAACATTAAAATCCATAAGACCTCTAAGGTATCAAAATAATGTCCACTTGAAATTTAAAGTTCAAAGATATTAAAATATAAATATATTTAAACTTGAAAAACTTGTGTGTGTGTGTTTTCACTATTAAAAGTTCAATGTGTAACATCCTAGATCTGAAATAATACACAAGTAGCAAGCATCAAAATGCCATTCCACAGGCAGGGAAATGATCTTGAGTTTGTGGACAAAAGTAGATCACACAGCTGCAATTCCACAGGCCTTTCCTTAGTCTTGAATACAGGATGGAATACAGAAGGGCAAATCAGTGCTATCCTATTTAAACTGGCACACACATGATTTAAGACTGGAAACTCTTCATATTCAATAGCACTAGAAATTCCATTGTATATTTGGTTTCAAGCAGCACCCAATAAAAAAGTTCCCTCTTCCTCACTGGGGTTCTGAATGGAGAAATAAAATGAGATGCCTATTGATGAATGAGAATCACTATTATCACTGCTAAAGACAAGTTGTGGTTTTTACCCCAGAATTAAGAAAACTACCCCTGCATATTTCAGTCTATCATGGAACTGATTCAGATAGATCTCCCTCTCTTAGGGAGAGGCTGAGCAGTTAAGGCCTAAGACCAAAGTCTAGACAGTGTGTAAGGTGAATGAATCCCACATTTTCAAATCACTTATCACTTCTTCCCTTGTGTATGCAGAGTGAGGGAGCAGAGAGGACCTGGAATATACTTGGGAGAACAGTTTTGGCAGAAAAAGGGGAAATAGGGAAAATGTTTTTCTTTCTGAGAGCACTTGCCATTGCATTTAACTCTTAAAAACTTAAGGAATGCTGTCTATATATATAAGTATATATATGTATGTATTTTAATCTACAGTGTCGTTCAACTTGTGTTCAATGAAAACAGATGGTAAAGAAACTGCCTATGATGTGGGAGACCTAGGTTTGATCCCTGGGTCAGGAAAATCCCCTGGAGAAGGGAATGGCAACCCACTTCAGTATTCTTACCTGGAGAATTTCATGAACAGAGGGACTTGGCAGGCTACAGTCCATTGGGTCACGAAGAATTGGGCATGACCAAGTGACTAACACACACACATATGTATATAATTTACTTATCACATTGACTATGTTATACAGCTATGACTGGTATTTCAATAAGTATACATTAATATTAAAACTGATACATAAAATAGAAATAATCATATTGAATACTACAGCATATGTTTAAATGTTAATATATATATGTGTGTGTGTATATATATATACATATATATGCACACATGATACCAAATAACTCTTGTTACTCACTCTAGCTTGGCATGCTACCTTCAATATCTCAGAGGTATGTTCCTATACATGAACATATAATATCATGATATATCCCAAGGACAAGGACACATATTTATGGTGTCTCTGTACCTTCCTATGATTTATATATTCCATGCACTTAAAAAAAGTTTCACATATACACAAAAAATCCCTTACCTTAATTTGAACAGTATGCAATCATTTCTATTTTGAAATATTCCACTCCATTGTTCTTAATTACTAGGTTAAATTCAAGAACCTATAATAGCTTATATGCATCAGTGGAAATCTCTGGTCAATGTAAATAGAGATATAAAAGTATTTCTATCTTAAAATTAATATGTAAATTTCAAGGAAGAATTCCTTTTTTGATACTGCTACATTATCAAATTTGAACAGTTGAAAAATTTTTACACCTTTACTGAAAAAAACAATATAAGTAGATATATTCAAGTAGCAACAGTTTCATTATATATTTTACTTCCTCTCTCCAGTAATTGTTATTTTTATTAATGTTAAAAATAAAAATCTATCATTTAAAGGCCTAACAAATAGCTGAGAAAAGAAGAGAAGTGAAAGGCAAAGAAGAAAAGGAAAGATATATCCACTGAATGCAGAATTCCAAAGAAGAGCAAGGAGAGAGAAGAAAGCCTTTCTAAGTGATCAATGCAAATAAATAGAGGAAAACAATAGAATGGGAACGACTAGAAATCTCTTCAAGAAAATTAGAAATACCAAAGGAACAGTTCATGTAAAGGTGAGCACAATAAAAGACAGAACAGTATGGACCTAAGAGAAACAGAAGCTATTAAGAAGAGGTGGCAAGAATGCACAGAAGAATTATACAAAAAAGATCTTCATGACCAAAATAACCATAATGAGGGAGATCATTATGGTTATCAAAATAACCATAATGGTGTGATCACTTACCTAGAACCAGACACCCTGGAATGTGAAGTTAAGTGAGCCCTAGGAAACATCACTATGAAGAAACGTACTCGAAGTGATGGAATTCCAGCTGAACTATTTCATATCCTAAAAGATGATGCTGTGAAAGTGCTGCACTCAATATGCCAGCAAATTTGGAAAACTCAGCAGTGGCCACAGGGCTGGAAAAGGTGTGTTTTCATTCCAGTGCCAAGGAAAGGCAATGCCAAAAATGTTCAAGCTACTGCACAATTGTATCCATCTCACAGGCTAGCAAAGTAATGCTGAAAATTCTCCAAGCTAGGCTTTAAGAATATATGAACTGAGAATTTCAAGCTGTTCAAGCTGGATTTAGAAAAGGGAGAGGAACAAGAGATCAAACTGTCAAAATCCGTTGGGTCTTAGAAAAAGCAAGGGAATTCCAGAGAAACATATACTTCTGCTTCATTGACTACACCAAAGCCTCTGACTGTATGGATGACAGCAAATAGTGGGAATTTCTTAAAGAGATAGCAATACCAGATTGCATTACCTGCCTCCTGAATAACCTGTGTGCAGGTCAAGAAGCAACAGTTAGAACAACATGGAACAACAGACTGGTTCCAAATTGGGAAAGGAGTAAGTCAAGGCTGTATATTATCACCTTGTCTACTTAACTTATATGCAGAGTACATTATGCAAAATGCCAGGTTTGATGAAGAAAAAGCTGGAATCAAGACTGCCAGGAGAAATATCAATATCCTCAGATATGCAGATGACACCATCCATATGGCAGAAAGGGAAAAGGACGTAAAGAGCCTCTTGATGAAAGTGAAAGAGGAGAGTGAAAATGCTGGCTTAGAACTCAACATTAAAAAAATGAAGATCACGGGACCATCAATTAATGGCAAATAGATGGGGAAACATTGGAAAAAGTGGGTGACTTTATTCTTTGGGCTCCAAAATCACTGCGGATGATGACTGCAGCCATGAAATTTAAAGATACTTGCTCCTTGGCAGGAAAGTTATGACGAATCTAGACAGTGTATTAAAAAGCAGAGTCATCACTTTGCTGGCAAAGGTCCATATAGTCAAAGCTATGGTTTTTCCAGTAGTCATGTATGGGTGTGAGACTTGGGCCATAAAGAAAGCTTAATGATGAAGAATTGATGCTTTTGAATTGTGGTGTTGGAGAAGACTCTTGAGAGTCCTTTGGACTGCAAGGAGATCAAACCTGTCCATTCTAAAGGAAGTCAGTCCTGAATATTCTTTGGAAAAGACTGATGCCGAAACTGATGCTCCAGTACTTTGGCCACCTGATGTGAAAAACTGACTCATTGGAAAAGACCCTGATGCTGGTAAAGATTGAAGGCAGGGGGAGAAGGGGACGACATAGGATGAGATGGTTAGATGTCATCACTGACTTGACGGACATGAGTTTGAGCAAGTTCTAGGAGCTGGTAATGGACAGGGAAGCCTGGCATGCTGCAGTCCATGGGGTCGCAAAGAGTCAGGCATGACTGAGCAACTGAAATGATATTTTAAAATATAACTTAAGTTTAAATTTGTCATTTACCAAAACAAAACTTGTATGAAAAACTTCTTTTCATTATTGTATTTCTTAAGGTGCAGCAAAAATGAAACATTTTTTCTAAATATATATATATATATATATATATATATATATATATATTGAGTTAATGGTTGTGACCAAAAACAGTATTGTTATTATTTAAGAACAAAAACTGTTGTATGTTTTATATAAATATGAATTTTCATATTAGGGCAAATTACTTTTTTTGTTTTGTTTTAAAGGAATTTCTTAATTTTTCATGATGCTTCATTATTTTATTTTATAAATAGCTGGAAATGTAAGATTAGAAACAATTTCAGAAATAGAGTAGTATGAAAGTAATTCTCAACAGATATGCCTTAATAAATGCCTTCATAAAATTTGAAGTTATTTATAGAAAAGAAATAAATAACTATAAAACAAACTCTATTGAGATTATTTAAATAGAAAGCATAAAATTCTGCAATTGAGAGAAGTAAAAATGATAACAATGTTTAGATGAAAAATAGATAACAAAAAGAAATGGATTTTGTTATTTTCATGAATAAAATTTGTAACACTCTGACAAGTACAATCCTTATAAATGTATGGAGAATGATTGAAAATATTAGTCATAGATTTGTCTGCAGAAGTTGTAATGGTCCATATGTATTTTTTGTTTAGCTATCTTAATTTAAGAAGACAGGCATGTTTGTTTGAATTTAAGAGCTAACCTTTACAAATGGACTGACAGTTCAAATTCTTTTATAATTTTTAAAATGATGTTATCACAATGATATATAAGCTGCAAAATAAGTTCCCTGAAACTGGCTCTACTGAAATGAATGAGAAAGCTGATTTAAGTTTTCAGTTTCTACTTTTAAGAGAATGTGTTTTCTCAGGAAATGTATATGTATGTACATATGTATGTTTTCTCAGGAAATATATATGTGTGTGTGTGTGTGTGTGTGTGTGTATAAAAATTGAGAGACCTTCAGTTTCTCATTCTCTGAGCCTCAATGTCTTCATTTGTCAAAAAAGGATAATGGTTTGATCAACTAATATTTTAATGTAATAATTGTCAAGGGGTTCCAAAAACAGAACTGATAATTAACTGTGGCTTTAAAAAAACCAAAGAAAGAAAGAAAGAAAAACAAAAAAAAACTACTCTGAATAAAGTAATAATGTTCAACCTACAGATTGTAAATTGTTTATACTTTATTCAATGCTTTAGACCCAAGGTCTACTTAAGGTCTTCCTCGAATAAAGTCAGACATCTCTTTTCAGTGATGTATGGCAGTGTTCATGGAATGAAAGAACATAGGGTCAAGGGAAGTGAAGAAAGCCACATAAACTCTCCTTACGGTTCTGAAAAGAGCAGAAATATATCAGGAGAAAAATGATGAAAGACCTGGACTTAAGAACATTTGGCTTTTGAGACAAACTGCAGAGTGCCTGATTTTGAAGTTTTGAGTAAACATTTTTGTCTTTAAGAATAGCAAGTCCTGATAGGTGGCATTTGAATGATGGGGCTCCATTCTTGTTACCCACAATCAACCAAACCAGAACAATGAGGAAGTGTTTGTTTTCCTTAAATGAATCATTTCATATTCTTACTCAGAAAACGTATATCATTGATCTTTTGGTCAATAGAACCACGTATACTTTGTTTTTTTGTATTTTTTTGGTTTTTGTTATTTACCGAGTAGGGTCCAGTTCTTTGTGACCCCATGGACTGCAGCACCACAGGCTCCTCTGTCCTTCAATATCTCCTGGTGTTTGCTCAAATTCATGTCCACTGAGTTGCTGATGCTATCTAACCAGCTCATCCTCTTCTCATTCATCTTACCCACTTCTCCTTTTGCCTTCAAGCTTTCTGAGCATCAGAGTCTTTTGCAATGAGTTGTGTCTTTGCATCAGGTGGCCAAAGTATTGGAGCTTCAGCATAAGTCTTTCCAATGAATGTCAGGACTGATTTCCTTTAGAATAGACTGGCTTGATCTCCTTGCAGTCCAAAGGACTCTCTCCAGCACTACAATTTAAAAGCATCAGTTCTTTGGCTCTCAGTCTTCTTAATGGTCCATCTCTCATATCCATACATGACTATTGGAAAAACCATAGCTTTGACTATATGGACCATGTTGGTAAAGTGAGTCTCTGCTTTTTAATACTCTGTCTAGTCTTGTCCTTGCTTTCTTTCCAAGGAGCAAGCGTCTTTTAATTTCATCACTGCATATATTATCAGTTTGTGAAAAAAAAATTAAAAAGAGACCTCAATTAAATACATTTGTGAGACCAGAAGGGAAAGCTCCTATACCTGCCTCAGTAGAATCCAGTGAGAAGAAAGAAGACACCTCTTCTTTCCAGCCAAAGACTCAGCCCATGAAGAGCCATGGACTCTTTATTATCTTTCTCCCAAATCTTTATTCCTGTCTGTGCCATAAAATTGTTCTCCTTCTCTTGCCCTGTGGAGACTTGAAACTCACTTGCCACTGTTGTAGACCTTCAATTGCAATTCTCTGCTGATCCTGAATAAGCCCATCTGTGCTAGAGAAATATCTGTGCCCTATTTATTTCAGCTCAGCAAAGTCTTAGATTGCATGTCAGTTGTAGAACAATGCATTATTTTGATAAAATTTAAAGCAAGTTTTAGTGTAACAAATGTGTTTGTTTGACCAAGTTGTTACTTATTTTAATTATGTTGGTAAGCATGTTCTTAAAATACAAAAGTAACTTTTAAAATTCCACTTGCCCACAACACAGCCACTGCTGAAAGAATATGAGAGAAGATACCAGAATGGAAACATTTAGTTAAAGAAAGATTTTTATGCCTAAATCTCCAACTGACTCCAGGACTTATTTTAAGAGGTCAGATTTAAACTAAAATATTTATATTCCAATACTATACACTGCAAAGAAAACAATTTAATTTCAGAAATGTTAACTATCTTTACATAATTATTAATCTTTGGAAAAACAAGAGTGTAGAGTGTCTTCAGTGAAGTGCTCACAATGTGTTAGATATAATAAAAATGTTTCAACAGAATAAGAAAGGAAAACAACCCATTTTCAAGAGAAAATATAATTGGATTGATCCAGAATTAAGAATCTGTGGACAATATATTAAAATTATCATTATGAATATAATATAAAAATTATATTTTATTATATGAATATAATATAAAAAGTAAATTTTGTTCATAACAAATAAATATATAGGAAATATTTACAGAAAACTATAATTATAAAAAATAAACAAAGTGGAACAAATAATATTTGAAATTGAAAAGGAAATACAGTTTAAATTTAACCATAGATTGATAGTTAGAGAAGCATTAGTAAGCTATAGATAAGAGAAATTATCCATTTGAAGGAGTGACTTAAAAAAAAGTTGTGAAAAACAAAGTTGAATAAAGCCAGGGGAATATCACATGGTGTAAGATGTTTGACCTTAAAGTTGCAAAAGGAATGAAAAAACAGGAAGTAATGCTTCCTTCCACAATTTGTTAAAATCTCAAATTTATGGGTTCATAAGCTCAGAGAATCCTAAATAAATACACACACACACACACACACACGCACACACATTATTGTCATAGTCTAAGTTGGTAAGAATTATACAGATAAAATCTTGAAAGTACATGAAAGAAGAAACACATAGTATCAGGCATGAGAACAATTTATAAAACACTGACTTCTAATCAGAGCTGATGAATTTAGAATGCAGTATATTAAAGCGATAAAGAAAAGCTCAATATCAGTAGTGAGTCCTGTATTAGTGACCATATCTTTCATGAATAAAGGGTAAGTAAAAACCTTTTCACAAAACTTAACATATATATTAATAGTTGTTTAAAACAAAATCTAATTACTTATCAGGGAGCTTATGTACATATACATGAGCACAATAGATATATGGTGATAAGGGTACTTTTTGTGTGAAATAATATAACATCAACCCCAATAAAATTAAAAATGTAAAAATCTATTTTTCAATGCTAAAATCACACCATCTAGCTTAATTTGGTTGTAACTTTTAGCACCAGTATTTTGATTACTTTGGAACTAAAAAAAAAATAAAGGATCAAAGAGGAATAGAAAACAAATATTACAACTATATGTATAATTGCAATGATATCAATGACTATTTTTACTTTCACTAAAAGTTGCAAACATAAGTTAAGGATTCTTAGATTGGACAAATTTATAAGATTAAACTATTCAGTAAGATGTCATAGAAAAACCTGAACAGATTTTTTTTGCCAAACCAATATTATGCAAGATATGACTTTGCATATAAACAAAGATAGTTTGAACATGAATGGACAGAAAGGAGATAAGTAATGTATACTGTAAACTTAAGAAAGAGAGAGTGGATATATTACTATAAGTGAGAGCTGACTTCCAGAGAAGTGTGTTACCATGCGTGTACTAAAAAGTATGCTCAGTCCAGACCACCAGGCTCCTCTGTCCATGGAATTTTTCAAGCAAGAATACTAAAGTGAGTAGTCATTCCCTTCTCCAGGGGATCTTCCTTACCCAGGGATCGAACCCACTTCTCCTGTGTCTTCTGCATTGGCAGGCAGATTCTTTACCACCTCACTACCTGAGATTTAATAAATAAATAAATAAAATAAAATAAGACATCTCATAATAAGCAAAGCTCAATACATTATAAAGAAATAGTAAGCATTATTGTGGATATACCAAAAAATCAAAGCAAATGAAGTAAATGGAGCAACAGGCAGTTTAATAATAATAATTGAGATGTTAACACCTTTCTAACAGCAATTGACTGAACAGTTAAAACTGAATAAACAGCAACAAAAAATTAACATAGGCATCTGAACTGTGGTGTTCCAGAAGAACAACCTTGGACTGCAAGGAAATCCAACCAGTCCATCCTAAAGGAAATCAGTCCTGAATATTCATTGGAAGGACTGATGCTGAAGTTGAAACTCCAATACTTTGGTCACCTGATGCAAAGTATTAACTCATTTGAAAAGACCCTGATGCTGGGAAAGACTGAAGGCAGGAGGAGAAGGGGACAGCAGAGAATGAGATGGTTGGCATCACTGACTCAATGAACGTGAGTTTGAGTAAAGTCTGGGAGTTGACGATGGACAGGGAAGCCTGGAGTGCTGTTGTGCATGGAGTTGCAAAGAGTCAGACATGACTGAGCGACTGAACTGAACTGAGGCATCTGAACAACACTAATCATGATCCTGAACTAACAACAACAAAAAAAACCTCCAGCTTATAAGGTCTGTTACCAATTATCTAACTTTCTATACCTACGAACCTACCTATCTGAATACTGTCTGTCTGTTCACTGGGTATGCATCTGTTACAATACATAAATATATCAAGAGAAGGCACTTTGAATTCTTTTTGATTTATGATTAAATAAGCAATTTTATAAATATAATGGAATAAAATTAGTTATAAAATTATCTTTCTTTTACAAGCAGCAACTTTATCTATTCACATGTTCTGCCTAAGTTTTTCATATCATTACTTGTGTTTTTTACACTGTATCCATTAATATTATCATAAATTGCTTTGTTTTATTATTCTTTTACAAAGCTAATTTTGATTTTTACTTTGTCCTTATATTCTATTTCTTTATCTTCTATTTGTTTATCTTCTTTCCTTTTACTTGGAGTATGTTTTCATCTTATTCACTGTACATTAACCCTATAATTTATCTATCATTACTTTTTAATATAAAAATTTAGCAATATTAATTTATTCTGTGAAAATTGTTTCCCAATATTTTCATACTTAGTGTTCTGACATTGTTTGCATACAACTATATTCAAAACTGTATTTTGAATTTTAACCACATTTTTAGTGAGAAGTCTTAAAATTTCTCATATTTTTCGTATTTTTAATATTATTAATAGTTTTTTTTTCTTGAGTTTGTATGAACAGAGCTGAATTTTTAAAAACGTTTGCTTCTGGCATGAAAAATGGAAAAACTTTAAACTCCTCCATGTTGTAAGACATACTAAAGTAAGATCCCGGTATTTTTGTCCCAATTTTCCCAAAAGTAACATCTAGCAAAGCTGTAATACATCAAATTTATCTATAAAATGTCAAACTTTTAGAAAAATAATGTTTAATAATATGGACTGCTGCTACTGCTGCTAAGTTACTTCAGTCGTGTCTGACTCTGTGCGACCCCATAGACGGCAGCCCACCAGGCTCCCCTGTCCCTGGGATTCTCAAGGCAAGAACACTGGAGTGGGTTGCCATTTCCTTCTCCAAATAATATGGACTAGTTAACTACTTAAAATGTCAAAATAATAAAAATAAGGTTAAACGTGATGTATAACACTTTCTCAGAGAAAACAACAAAAAGTTATTGAAGTAAATTGAAGAGAATGTACAAAAATTAATAGGTATATATATTTAAAGATTTCAGTCCTTTCCAAAGTGATCACTGGGGAACTTTTGAAAAGTAAAAATTAATGATTCTAAGTTATATATAGAAATTCATACTGTTCATGGGGTTCTCAAGGCAAGAAAACTGGAGTGGTTTGCCATTCCCTCCTCCAGTAGACAACGTGTTGTCAGAACTGTCCACCTTGAACATCAACTTGGGTGGCCCTAAACAAGGCTGTGATCCATGTGATTATGTTGGCTAATTTTCTGTAATTATAAGGTCTTCTAGGTCATCATACAACTGATCAACTTCAGCTTCTTCAGCACTGGTGGTAGGGACATAGACTTGGATTACTGTGATGTTGAATGGCTTGCCTTGGAAATGAACTGAGATCATTTTTATGGTTGCACCCTAGTACTGTATTTCAGATTCTTCTGTTGATTTTAAGGACTGCTCCATTTTTTCTATGGGATTCTACAAGCCAGGCTTAAACAGTACGTGAACTGTGAACTTCCAGATGTTAAAGCTGGATTTAGAAAAGGCAGAGGAACCAGAGATCAAATTGCCAAGATCTGTTGGATCATCGAGAAAGCAAGAGAGTTCCAGAAAACCATCTACTTTTGCTTTATTGACTACACCAAAGCCTTTGACTGAGTGGATCACAACAAACCATGGGAATTTCTTAAAGAGATGGAAATATCAGACCACCTGACCTGCCTCCTCAGAAATCTGTATACAGTTCAAGAAGCAACAGTTAGAACTGGACATGGAACAACAGACTGATTCCAAATCGGGAAAGGAGTACGTCAAGGCTGTATATTGTCACCCTGCTTATTTAACTTATATCTGAGTATATCATGCAAAATGCTGGGCAGGATGAGTTCCATGCTGAAATCAAGATTGCCAGAAGAAATATCAACAATCTCAGATATGCAGATGATATCACCCTAATGGCAGAAAACGAAGAGGAACTAAAGAAGCTCTTGATGAAAGTGAAAGAGGAGAGTGAAAAAGCTGGTTTATTCCCATGTCTTGGCTATTGTGAATAACACTGCACTGTTTTGTGATTTTCTCTATGTGCATTTTATTTCATTATGGATAGCTTGTAAGACTGACAAATGACAGCCTTGTAAAATAGGTTTTCAAGCTCTTAATCTCAAATTCAGAGTTCTTAAGGTAACTTTCTAAAAAGAGTGTCTCATGATTTAAACAATACTTGAAAATATAACTAAATTATTCTATTACCTATTCTACAGGGTATTATTAAAGAAATCACTTATATATTAGAAGACTGAAAGTGAAAGTATTAGTCTCTCAGTTATGTCTGACTCTTTGAAACTGCATGGATTGTAACCTTCCAGGCATCTCTGCCCATGGAATTTTCCATGCAAGAATACTGGTGTGGGTTGCCATTTCTTTCTCCAAGGGATCTTTCTGACTCAAGGATCGAACCTCAGTCTCCCACATTGTGGGAAAATTCTTTACCATCTGAGCTACCAGGGAAGCTCCTTTAAAAGACTGTTTCTTGTATAATAGTTATGTTAATCATTAGTTATGTACATATTAGATGATATAATTTTTCATATTATAAAATGACACTAAATGTATACTGAAGAACATGCTAATAAAATAAATATTCACTTTTTTGAGCTTCATTGCTAAGACTTATTAACTCTATTCAGCCTGGATAGTCATTCAGCTCAAGCTTTAAAAACTCACAGAATATCTAGTAACAGTTTTGTTGTTGTTGTTTAGTTGTACCTAATTCACAATATTGTGTTAGTTTCAGGTGTGCATGTGTGCATGCTATCACTTCAGTCATGTCCAACTCTTTGTGACCCCGTGGACAGGAGCCTGCCAGGCTGTCCATGGGATTCTCCAGGCAAGAATACTGATGTGGCTTGCTGTGCCCTCCTTTAGGGGTATGGAATAGAAATGGGTGAATTTAATTCAGATGATGATTGCATCTACTACTGTTGCACTAATCCCATAGAAGAAAAGGAGTAGTCCTTAAAATCAACAAAATGATGTGAAATACTGTACTTGGGTGCAACCACAAAAATGACAGAATGATCTCAGTTCATTTTCAAGGCAAGCCATTCAACACCAGAGTAATCCAAGTCTATGCCCCTATCACCAATGTCAAAGAAGCTGAACTTGATCAGTTGTATGAAGACCTCGGAGACCTCCTTGAACTGACACCTAAAAAAGATATTCTATTCATCATTAGGGATTGGAATGCAAAAGTAAGAAGTCAAGTTATGCCTGGAGTAACAGGCAAGTTTGGTATTGGAGAACAAAATGAAGCAGGGCAAATTTTAACTGAATTCTTCTAGGAGAATGCACTAGTCATAGAAAATACCCTTTTTCAACAACACAAGAGATGATCTTACACATGAATGTCACCAAATGGTCAGTGCTAAAATCAAATTGATTGCATTCTTTGTAGCCAAAGATGGAGAGACTGTATACAGTCAGCAAAAACAAGACCTGGAGCTGACTAAGGCTCAGGTCATCAACTTCTCTTATCAAAATTTAGGCTTAAACTAAAGAAAACTGGGAAAAATACTAGGCCAGCCAGGTATGACTTAAACCAAATCCCATATGAATTAACAGTAGAGGTAATGAATAGATTCAAGGGACTAGATCTAGTTAGCAGTGTGCCTGAAGAACTATAGGAAGAGGGCCATAATATTGCACAGGAGGCAGTGAACAAAACCATCCCAAAGAAAAAGAAAAGCAAGAAGGCAAAGTGGTTATCTGAGGAGGCTTTACAAATAGAGGAAGAATGAAGAGAAATGAAAAGCAAGGGCGAGAGAGAAAGGTACATCCAATTAAATGCAGAGTTCCAAAAAATAGCTAGAAGAGACAAGAAGGCCTTCTTCAATAAACAGTGCTTAATAATAGAAGAAAACAACAAAAGGGTCAATACTAGAGATCTCTTCAGGAATATTGGAAACATCAAGGGAGCATTCTCCTCAGAGATGGGCATAATTAAGGATAAAAATGGTAGAGACCTAGTAAATGCTGAAGCGATTAGGAAGGGATAGAAAGAATATATGCAAGAACTATATAAAGAAAATCTTAATGAATCAAATTGAACTGTGGTGTTGGAGAAGACTCTTGAGAGTCCCTTGGACTGCAAAGAGATCCAACCAATCCAAATCAGTTCTGAATATTCATTGGAAGGACTGATGCTGAAGCTGAAACTCTAATACTTTGGCCACCTGATGGGAAGAACTAACTCATTGGAAAAGACCCTGATGCTGGGAGAGACTGAAGGCAGGAGGAGAAGGGGACAACAGAGGATGAGATGGTTGGATGGCATCACCAACTCAATGGACTTGAGTAAACCCCAGGAGTTGGTGATGGACAGGGAGGCCTGGTGTGCCAGTCCATGGGGTGCCAAAGAGTTGGACATGACTGAGCAACTGAACTGAACTGAACTAAGTGAACCAAATTACTATGATGATGTGGTTAGCCACTGAGAATCAGACATTCTGGAGTGCAAAGTAAAGTGGACGTTAAGAAGCACTGCTGTTAATAAAGCTAGTGGATCTGAAGCAATTCCTGTATAATAATTCAAATCCCTAAAGGATGATGCCAACAAGGTTTTGTGTTCATTATGTCATCAAATCTGGAAGACCCAGCAGGGGCCGCAGGACTGGAAAAGGTCAGTCCTCATCCCAGTTCCCAAGAGGGCAGTACCAAAGAATGTGCTGACCATCGGACAGTTGCACTCATCTCCCATGCTGGTAAGGCCATGCTTAAAACCTTGCATTCTAGACTTCAGCATTATGTGAACCAAGAGCTTTCAGATGTCCAGGCTGGGCTTAGAAGTAGAAGAGGATCTAGAGATCAAATCGCCAACATTCACTAGATTATAGAGAAACAAGGGCATTTCAGCAAGATATTTATCTCTTTCTTCATCTCTGATAAAGCCTTTGACTCTGTGGATCAAGACAAACTGTGGACAAATCTTAGAGTGATGGGGATACCAGACCATCTTACCTGTCTCCTGAGAAATCTGTATGCAGGTCAAGAAGCAACAGTTAGAACCCTGTTTGGAACAACTGATTGGTTCAAGATCAGAGAAAGGGAGCACAACAGGACTGTCTCTTGTCACCCTGTTTTGCTGAACACATCATAGGAAATGCCAGGCTGGATGTGAAAAGCCGGAATCAAGATAGGTGGGAGAAACATCAACAACCACAGAAATGTGGATGATACCACTCTAATGGCAGAAAGCAAAGAGGAACTAAAGAGCCACTTCATGAGGGTGAAGGAGGAAAGTGTAAGAGCCAACTTAAGACTAAATATTAAAATAATAATAATAATAAGATAGTTGCATCGGCCCCATTACTGCGTGGCAAATAGAAGGGGAAATGGTGGAAGTAGTGACAGGTTTCCTCTTCTTGGGCTCCAGAATCTCTGTGGATGGTGACTGCAGCCATGAACCCAGAGAGCGATTGTTTAGCAGGAAAGCAATGACAAACCTTGACAGTGTGTTGAAAAGCAGGGACATTATTCTGCCAACAAAAGTTGGTATACCCAAGGTTATGGTCTTCCCAGTGGTCATGTATGTTTGTGAGAGCTGAACCATAAAGAAGGCAGAATGCCAAAGAATTGATGCCTTCTAACTGTGGTGCTGGAGAAGACTCCTGAAAGACACTTGAACAGAAAGGAGATCATACCAGTCAATCTTAAGGGCGATCAACCCTGAATATTCACTGGAAGGACTGATGCTGAAGCTGCAGTATTTTGGTCATCTGATGTGAACAGACGATTGAGGGCAGAAGGGGAGGAGAGCATCAGAGGATAATATGACTGGATGACATCACCAATACAATAAATATGAACTTTGGCAAACTCAGGGAGATAGTGAGGGACAGGAAGGCCTGGCATGGTGCAGTCCATGGGATTGCAAAGAGTCCGACTTGACTGGGAGACAGCAACAGCAACAAAATTGCTTGAACAGCAACAAAATTCAGCCTGGATAGTCATTCAGCTCAAACTTTAAATGCTCACAGAAAATCTAGTAATAATCTTTTTTTTATATATTTTAGTTATACTTAATTCACAATATTGTGTTAGTTTCAGGTGTGCATGCATGCCTGCTGTCGCTTCAGTCATGTCCAACTCTTTGTGACCCTGTGGACTATAGCCTGCCAGGCTCCTCTGTCCATGGGATTCTCCAGGCAGGAATACTGCAGTGGCTTGCTGTGTCCTCCTCTAGGGGATCTTCCTGATCCAGGAGTCAAACCCAAGTCTCTTATGTTTCCTGCTTTGGCAGACAGACTCTTTACCTCTGGTGCCACCTGGGAAGCCCCATTTTCAGGTATACAGCAAAGTAATTCACTTTATACCTCTATGCATATACATATATATTCTTTTTAGATTATTTTTCCATTATAGGTTGTTATAAGATATTGTATATAGTTCCTTGTGCTATACAGTAAATCCTTATTCTTTATTTTATGTGTAGTAGTGTGTATCTGTTAAACTCATACTCTTAATTTATCCTTCTCCTACTTTCTCCTTTGGTAACCATAAATTAGTTTTTCTATGTCTGTGAGTCTTTCTGCTTTGTAAATAAATTCCTTTGCAGTATTTTTTATATTCCACATATAAGTAAAATCATATATTTGTCTTTCTCTGTGTGATTTCACTTCATTTAGTAAGATAATTCCTTGTTGTTGTTTAGTTGCTGAGTCATGTACAACTCTTTTGTGAACCTATGGACAATAGCTCACCAGGCTCCTCTGTCCACGGGATTACACAGGCAAGAATTGGGTTGCCATATGGTTCTCCAAGGGATCTTCCCCTTCCAGGGATTTAGCCAATGTCTCCTTCATTGGCAAGTAGACTCTTCAACACTGAACCACCAGGGAAGCCCTATGATAACTCCTAGATATATGTATATATCACATCTTTATTCATCTGTTGATAGACTCTTAAGTTGCTTCCATGTCTTGTCTATTGTAAATAATGCTGCTATGGACATTGGAGTCCATGTATGTTTTTAAATTAGAGTTTTCATCATTTTTAGATATATGCCCAGAATAGGATTGCTGGATCACATGTTAACTTTATTTTAGCTTTTAAAGGAAACTCCATACTGTTTTCCATAGTGGCTACACTAGTTTACATTCCCAACAAGAGTGTATGAAGGTTCCTGTTTCCTCTTTTATTTATTATTTACTATGTCACGTCTATATAGCATATCACTATTTTTCTGATTTTCTGATAGCTATATAATTTTAGAATTTAAAACTAAACTTGTTGCATTTTATTTCACAGCTATTTTATAAACCAAAATCAGAAGTTTATTTGGTTTTTATCTTTCAATATTGATGAATTATTTTTGGAATTACTTCAAGTAATTGCTTCCAGTGGAGTTTAATTTTGACTTTTGCTGAGAGAAATCTCTGAACTTAAAATATACATAGAACTGTTTCACAGGATAAAAATTCTGAAACTGAAAATTTCTTTATTCCACTCTAAATCTTGGTTATTACATAGTTTAAGAGATTTTTTATTCTTTCTATTTTTACTATACCAGCATCATAATAAAAGTCTGTGATATAAGAAATAATTAAATTACCTCTGTTGCTGAGTGTTTGTGTGTGTGTGTGTGTGTGTGTGTGTGTGATGCATGTGTGTGTACTTTTACGCTATCAGGTATAAAATGTTATTGTCTTCTGAATTCAGTGTAACTTTCCACTTTGAGTGAATCTCTTGACTTCAATTTACATAGCTTTTTACCAATTACAGTAATTAAGCTTACTTCCTAAGGTGGTAGAGTGCATAGGCGTTGTGATAAATTGGCAGATCTCTAGCTTTATCTACTTTATTCACCAGAGAAACAGAGAACCATGCCTAATAACCATAAGGTATTCTCTTTTATTTCTCGAACCATGGATTCCAAGATTAAGACTGATACTTCTAAAATAGTATGGGACAGCAATAATTCTCTTTGATATGTATCTGTTAGTAATTCAGTATCTGTTAGAAATTCCATATCTGTGATTTTAATATTCTGGAAAGAATTTAGACTGTTCAAGCATCTAAGAGCTAAATTCTGATGAGATACAACATTTTTTCACTTTATAAAGAGGAATATATAAACTTAAAAGTTTCAACTGATAGCAGGGATTTTATTGTAAAGCCAGGAGAGACAACATCAAATTTTCTCAAAGACTTAACAGCTCTATTTTTGTCAAATTTTCATCATAAAAGGATTTGAGAAATCTACCCCATTATCTTTAACTTTATTTAACTTCTGAGTTATAACTAGGTCTGGAGACTCAGAGTATAAGAAGTATGTATATTTTATCACAGATTTAGGAACTAGCAAGATAGTTATAAAATCTAATCCAAACACTCTTTGGAAATAATGTTTTTGAAAATACTTAGGAAAAATAACATGCATTAATGAATGATAATTAAATGTATATTTTAAAATATTTCTTTCTTTGAAGAAATTATTTTTCATTATTTTAGAAAAGGAAATTATTTTTTAGGGAAAACACATTCATGAGAAAAGTAAGAAAGACACAAAATAGGTAATTTTATCAGGTCTAATTTCTGTGAGAAGATTAATATATATAGCTTTTTGATGAAGGGACTCAATTGGCTAAAGATTTATGAGGTACAGAATAATATAAGAGGGTCTCTAAAGATCCACAAATAATAATACATATATAAATCTGGATTCTAATATCCTAGTGGATGTTTCACAAAATTTTTCAAGCAAAATGTTAGAAAATTTAATAGCACTAGCTCTATCTTTAAACATTTTGAAATCCACAATAATACTTTATTCTTATAGATTATTTTATCACTATAGTATGAAAATAAATATGAACAATATTCACTGTGGGAAATATATGAAACATTTTTAAAGCTCAATTATATTTTTCTCAAA